>NW_018246536.1:8335-9659 GCF_001263595.1 Phalaenopsis equestris
AAAACTCAGAATTCATATATAAAATCAAAGTCATGCAAACTACAATAATAAATAAACTTATCTCTAATTTATCCCCAAGAAAACTCCTCAAAGTTCCTCTGAATCTCTTCCTTTCTTTACAGAACACAGAATTCCTCTTGGAAGCTACAAGGAGGAAGAAATCTTTCACTTTCCCTCCACTCTTACAATCTCTCGAAGAATTCCTCGCAATTTATTTAGACTCTCTACACTTTTTCACACTTCAATTTGGAGCCTCTGCTCCTCTCAGACCTTTCTAACATCCAGGACCTCCCTAATTTTTGGCCAAAATCTTCTTTTAAAGATGTGGATGAGTTTTCCCAAGAGTTGCCTAAGCATCCCTTCAAAAATTGTCCTTATCCACAACCTTATTGGACATAACCGCTGAGCTCGCGGTCGGCGGCCTCGAGAGCGCCGTCGACAGACCTTCTTAATGATATAATTTTGGAGTCTCGGGAAAATCTCACCGTCGGCAGGGGCGATGGCGCCGCCGGGTCGATGGCGCCGTCGGCGCCCTAGTTCAATTCTACACATTTTTTATCCTTTTCGCTCCAAATTCACTTCTTTTTGCATCTTTTTGCTCCAATGACCATAATTCATCATACCTGCAACAAAACATCAAAATAGCTTTCTTTAAAGTGCAATATCATCAAAATCAGTATAAAATAGGTATGAAAATCTCAACATATTTTCCTTTTCTCAACATATTTTTTTCTGGTCAAAATCTCCCAAACTTAACTATTACTTGTCCTCAAGTAATTTTAGTACTATATAAAAAGTTATAATCTATTGCAGTAAAGTCTTAATTCAGAAATACTATAATTTTGATTTAAATAAACATCATAGTGAGATTTTCAAAAAAAATCCAAGTAATTGAATTAACTCTGCAGCCACAAGATTATCTAGTCATCAAGTTTAAGAGTTCTAGTTTTCTATTCATTTCAAGAATGACTATATGTTGCAATATTAAGTCACTTAGAATATTAATATTCAAAAGTTAGAAACTTCATGAGAATTCTACTAGTAAAAGATTTTTTCCATAAATATATGTTCAGGAATGTATTTAGGTTTTCCCTTTAGGTAGGTCCAGTGAAGCAAATTTTTGCTTAGGCATATCCTCAAGCTTCTCCTCACTTCCATAAGTTTTGTTCTTTCTTTTCTCGTTTTTAATTGGATTGCTTTCAATCCTATATATTTTTCTTTTCTTTTCAGGGATTATTTTCAATCCTTTCTTTTTCCTTTTTCAAGTGGGGACTACTATATTTGGATAGTCTTTAATGATTTTGAACATCGCATTTCTTTCCCT
>NW_018246536.1:10937-14034 GCF_001263595.1 Phalaenopsis equestris
AGAAAGTTGGCAAAGTGCATAAATAAGGTCAAGATGTCCTAGACCTCCACTTGTTTCACTCCTTGCTGTAGTCAATATATTCTTAAAAATAATTCTCCCCACATTTATAGTTCTCTTATTCTAAATACAAAAATTTAGAATAGCTCTATCTCTAGCTATCTCACTATGGTGATAAGTCGGTAACAGAGTAGAAGAAATAAAATAGTGTCACGCCTTAGAGGTGGCATTCAGCATGGAAGCGGAAAAATTTACCCGTTCTCATTGCTTTATCTTCCATGTTCCTTTCCCATCAGTGAGAAAGTTGATCACATCATTCAGGGGGTCTTCCATCGTACTAAAGGATTCATAGTGGCAGTTATAAGAGTTTGGGACTTCGTAAAAGGTGTTGATGCGGGCGGCATTAAATTCAACAGGAAATCCCCGCACTTGAACGATTCCATCTTCAGAATAGATTACATTGTCATAGAATTCCTTCACAATATTTGCACTAGCTTTATTGGTGATGTTACAAAAGTTTTCACTTCTGCTAGTTAATAACTCGTTCAATTTCTCCTTCAGGACTCACAAAAACTCGATCTTGTATACAATTATTTCCCTTAAAGACTGAAGTAAATCTTGTTTGACCCATCACATTGACGAAGCAAGACTCGTTGAACTCAATTTGTCTCTTTTATCGTGGACCCATTTGAATCTAATCAAATTATAGAAAAATTCCAAAATATACTACAAATATTCAAAGAATGGCTTCCAAAAGTAATTCTAAGACTTTAACACTAAGATCCATGAACTTCTTCCCAATATTTTCTTCATATTCTCAAAATTTTTGAATCTCCTCAATATGGAAGAAATTCTTGGTGAAAATCAAATATTTTTAACTTGGAGTGAAGCTCTTACCTAGAGATGATCAAATCCGGTGTTAAAAAGCCTTGAAATTGCCTCCCAATCCAAGATCTCTCAAGCCCTAGGTTAAAAATTGCATTTTTAGGAGGAAGGGGATGATGAATAGTGGCGGTTGACTGGTTAAAATCACGGTTAATAATATTTTTTAGCGAGCTCGCCATCGGCAGGGTCGGTGGCGCCGTCGCACGCTCTATTGGAATTAAATCCTAAGTCTCGGGAAAAATCCGTCGCCCGCCGCGTCAGGGGGCTGCGCCGCGTCAAGGGCGCTGTCGACAGGATCTATTGATTTTTGTTCAATTCCCGGATTTTTGCTATTTTGATCAATTTCAAGCCTTAACGACATTCATTTAATCATTATAGACATAATTTTAAGTGATTAAATGATGTACTTATCACAAATAAACTTTCACAACATAAAACATCACTTTTATATATAATTTTCAAGGGGTACAATATACGTTACATAAAACTCCTAAGTCTGGTATTTTCTCAACCTCAACACATTAATTCAGCATTGCAATCCAACCACAATACTCAAAATGCTAACTCAAAACGCTGAAAACAAACCATCGTATGCTAAGTCTCAACTATACAGAGATCTAAAAGCATAATTCTAAAGCAAAGCAAATACAAAGTTCAAATCAAATTACATAGATAGACAGACAGGTAGTAATATAGATCTACTATTCATCAAACTCAATACTAGATTCTCCTCTGAGATCACCCATTGATTGCACATGAACAAAGAGGTTGTAGAAGAGTCAGAATGGAAATTCTTCAGTGGAATCCTCTTCTATCAATTTCATCCTCTTCATCAGTCATATCAAACTATCTTCTAAATGTCCAGAATGATCAAAATTCTTTCATCCTCCTTCATCCTCCAGTCTAAATGATCAAAGAAATCATAGATATTATTAATTGCATTCATGACATTTTGTACCTCCTTCTCCAATTTCTTGATTCTGCGTAGGATCACGAGAGTCTTATCAGGAATTAAGGGTTGAACTGGCAGTGAATTTTAAGATGATTGGTCTACTATAATGGCCATGTCATTTTCATCTTCAAAAGTTGGGAATCTCTCAGTTGGGTCCAAAGGATTCCAAGGTAGACCCAATTTTTGTAGTTTTTGTAGGACACTTGGAACTAACTGCAAAGTAAGAAATTTGTTGAAGGGTGTCCAAGCCCATAAGTTGATTCATGAACGATCAGGCCCAGAACTGACTTCAAAATTATTGATCCAATATTGATCGGCAGTCCCCTTTGGATGCAGTAATTCAAAATAGTACTTTCCTTAGAAACTTTACCGATCTTCATAGTCGGTAACAGTTTCGCAGAAATGAAAAAGTGTCGTGTTTTGAAACGGGATTTAGGAGTGTCGCAGAAAAACTAACATACTCATTTTCTCTCATTTCCCAATCGTCAGTTTCGTCCGTTAAATATTGGTAAATTTCATTCATCTGGTTTCTTGTCGGGACAAAATTGGAATAGTGGCAGACAAGAACATTCTCTATCATATATAATTTGTTGATCCATGCGGGAGTGAAAGTGATCCATCTCCCTCGCACATAAACAACTCTTTGGTTGATTCCATGCAAATTTGCATAAAACTCTTTTACCACTGGAAGCGGTAGTATAGCACAACACTTCCCATCTTTGCCGCACCATCATCTCTTCAATTGCTGTAGAGGGATTATTCAATCCGCGATTTATGAATCCTCTTCCTTCATCAATCTTTTCTTCTGATGTACCTTGCTGAAGATTCGCTGCAATTCTGCACTAATAAACTTTTGTCGATTGAAAACTCGCATTCTAGGATTATGAGAGGAATTTGATGCCATAGGAATGAAATTGGTGGTGTTTCACTTCGTTTTTGGGGAAAAATATGAAGTAGGAATCAAATTTGGGAGTTTAAAAGGGTAACTCTCACCCAAAAACCACCATTCAAACCCAAGAAACTGCTCCAAAAACCGCCATTCAAACCCAAAAAACCGCCATCTCGCCAGTCTCGCCGTTGGCGGGGTTGAGGGTGGCATCGACAAGACTCTGTATTTATTTTTCCTGGACTCTCGGGAAAAACTCACCATCGACGGCGTCGAGGGTGCCATCGGCGCCCAAGGAATAAATTGCACAATTTCACTCTAGTCTAAATGTGTTCCAATTTCTCTTTATGGATCCAATTCTTATGATGATTCAAGGG
>NW_018246537.1:0-357 GCF_001263595.1 Phalaenopsis equestris
TTTGAATGAATGTTTGAGAAATTATTTCGTAAGTATACTGTTCGATCGTCATCAATCATCAAAAGTGGGGCCCATCGAATTACATTTTTGTGGTGATCGATGGTGGAGATCAGACACCACATACATTTCTGCATGGGGTGTCCGTATGGAATAAGTTTTCTGAATATTTTTCTAGCTTGGTAGGAATTTCTCGAAGAAATTTTTTTGCAACGAGTTAAACATGACTAACACACACTTAAATTTTAAATTTTTACATATACGATTAATTATATAGGAAAATTGTATTTCATTTTTTTTTAAATTAAAGTAGTTATATTTTAGATGTTATATCAAAGATTTGGATGATATAATTGTGGA
>NW_018246538.1:0-514 GCF_001263595.1 Phalaenopsis equestris
TTACATCCAAAATTGAATGCAAAAAAACACTTAACGATCCAATCCTAGTTCATCCCTACCCCAAAACCAACTCTAATCTCACCTAAACATGTTTTTATACAAAGCTAACACTCAATGCTTATGTATATAAATAGCAATATTGTAATATATACCACTTAATAATTATACATATATATACACATAGTTCACATCTAATTTTATGCATATGCATTCTTAACTCTACACTTCAAATGTTACATACATACTACTGAAATCTGATACCCAAAAAACAACTTCAGTAAGTGTCAACACTCCATCAAAAGTTGAGAGAGAGAGAGAGAGAGAGAAAAGAGGGATAACTGACGACTAATTGAAGAAATGAAAATTTTTCCCAAAAAAATGTTAACTTTATTTGTTCACGAGTAATGAATGAGAAAAATGGGGTTAATTGAGTTGAATGAAGTAAACCGATCTTGGGAATGAGGGTGGGTTTTATAAATTTGTTAGGGCTCTAGTAGGTTTAATCTTGGCCTTA
>NW_018246539.1:0-614 GCF_001263595.1 Phalaenopsis equestris
CTCTCACTCTCACTTCCTCACTCTCTTGCTCTCTTCCTCTCTATTCTTTCCTTTCTCCCTCCATATTTCTATATTTATTTCTTACTCTTGTGAGATCTCTCATTTTCTATACTCTCTTTATTTTCTCGCTCCTTCCTCTTTCTCCCTCTCTCTCTTCCTCTCACTCTTCCTCAATCTCACACTTCATCTCTCTCCAATTTTTTTCCTTCCTTTCTCTTACTCCTCTTACTCTCTTCTTTTACTAACTCTATCTTCTACTCCATATCTTCTTTCTCTTTTCTTTATCTCTTTCTGTGCTTTCTTCTCTTTCTCTCTTTTTGTTCTTCTTTTCTCACTCTTCTTTGTTCCACTCCTAGCTCCCTGTCTCCATCCCTCCCTCTCTCCCTTCCACTTTATCTCTCTCCCTTTCTCTCACATTATCTTTTTCTGGCTCTCTCTACTCTCTGAATCTTCTCTTGCTTCTCTCTCACTCACTCTTTTGGCGTCTTTTTTCTCACTCTCACTATTTATATCAATCTCTTACTCTCAATCTTATTTTTCTCTCTTTATTTTTCACTCCCTCATTTGACCTCTTTTCTGTCGCTCTCACTATTTATATCAATATCTTACTCTCA
>NW_018246540.1:0-1292 GCF_001263595.1 Phalaenopsis equestris
TCAGAGCTTTGTTTAAGTTTTTATCAAGTCTTAAATATCCCTTACTTAAAATATTATCTCGCGATTCATGTCAGATAATGAAAATTTTTTGGTGGTATATCAAAACCAAATCTAAGACTCTATTTGAAATGACAACTTTGAAGTTAAGTATGGAAATATTTTCATTGTTGATGAAAGATTTTGAATTATTGAAGTAAACAATACTCGCTCTCTAAATTGACATATTCCTTGAAAATTAAAATAAAAATCTACAAAGGGAATCATCAAACTCCAACTTTGTAATCAAATCAAAAAGAATTTGCTTATGAGAGCATACAACTTAATAAGAATGTTCGTTGTTTTCTCTAGTATGAGTAATACTATTATAGGTAAAATCGCATCAGACAACATGTAAGAAAAATGATTTGAAGAATGCAATTGTTCGTTTAAAGAGATTTACCCATTACATATATAAGTTGTTCTTTGTGCTACTAATTATTATTATAACTATTTTGTAAGCACAAAAATCACTATCATTAGGATTATGTAACTCTGTTTGTGCTCTAATTATTTTTGTGCACATACTTTTATATGTAATGAAATATTTTTTTTTGGTGATTTGACTATGAGAAATCACTTAAAATGCATGATTGTGCATTTGTTTCAAATCTCCACCTATTGCTACTCTAGGGATGATGTTAATGAGTTAATCATCATGACTTAGTCGCCTAACTTTGAATCCAATCCATAATATTGACCAATGATATTTGGGCCTACAATCATAACTAAAAATCCCAGATGAATTTATAAAATTAGAAATTTCAATTAGCCTTTCTAGACAACACATTCTTTTTTGGATATTTTATTTCATTGTTATGATTGTTCTTAGTGCGGTTGCGACGACCGGTTGCAATTGAGAAAAGAACTCATTAGAAAATTGCAATAAGAATTATAAATATTGATTTTTTACAAATCAAAAAAAATCAGTGAACAACTTTCTTAAAGCCATCCTGACTTCATAGGTCGGGTCGAAAAAAACTAGTTTTTCATTACATAAATTTCTATGAGCAATCAGAAAATAGTTCCCCAAATATAATTGTGGCAACAATTTAAAGCGCAAAACAGACATAAAGCCGTCCCAAATAGGCTCTTAATAAACGAAAGAATGACAACATGGATCAATCTTAGGCAGACAAATGGAGCACGATTACCATAAAATAAATCGGGGGTTTTTATTTATTAAATTTAGGATAGGAATATTGGTCAACAGAATTTGTCAAAAACCCATAGTAACTGTGGTGTCGAGGAGCAGG
>NW_018246541.1:0-504 GCF_001263595.1 Phalaenopsis equestris
TTCAAAATTTAATTTAATTTATATAATTACTTTAATACAAAAATAGGATTTCTAAAAGAAAATTTCTAACTTGACCAACTTAAATTGTAATCCCTTGAAATTTTTTACTAAAGGTAGACCTAGACTAGAGAAACCTTTGGATCAAATTTCATAATTTTTTGAATTATCTGTGATTTATTAGAATTATTTTAATTTCTGGGCTATTTAAAAAAAATAAAAAATTTGGGGTGGTGAAAATTAAGTTTTATATTTTTGAAAAATCTCCCTAAGGTCAGAGAACTCAAAGGAGCAAATTTTATATTTTTCTGATCTTTCTTTGATTTATTGGAATTATTTTAGTGAAAACTCATTTTTTAGCCTTTTAAAAATTATTTTTAAGCTTTGAAAAAAATATCTCTATTTAGAAAATCAGGAAAAATATTCAAATTATTCCTAAGTGATTAGGAAACAATTTAGAACTTCTTCATGTGTTTTATTATTTTTGTGATTTTAATGAATTTTTAA
>NW_018246542.1:0-439 GCF_001263595.1 Phalaenopsis equestris
CTTGACTAGCTGAAAGTAATATTACACTGGTAGGGATTATCAATGCAACTTTTGTAAGGGAGTGGTGAAAGAGGTTGGAAAAGCGGCAACGACCCGATTGTTATGAAGGAGTACTAGCGGTAGAGGTCAGGTGCCAAAATGTATGTTACCAGCATCATCGATAGTGTTGGTGGTTGGGTGATAATGATGGTAATGGTCGAGCGATAGTAGTTCGACGGTGGTGGCAGCCAGACGGCAATGTTCAGAAAATTGTGGTTCAATGGTGACAATGCCTTGATGGTGATGGCTGAGCAGCAGTGGTTTGGTGGTGGTGATGACCAGATGGCAATGGTTAGACTAGAGGAGTTCGACAGTGGCGGCGGCTCGATGGTGATGGTAGGACAGTGGTGGTGGTGACCAGATGGCAGTGGTTAAACAAGAAGAGTTTGGTAGTGGCGGC
>NW_018246543.1:0-339 GCF_001263595.1 Phalaenopsis equestris
GCTAAGCCACAAGTTAGCACACTGGAAATGTCGCACCGTGTTAAAAATGGCAAAAGCTTATTGATTCTGTTCAATTCATTTTGAGCTATGAAATTTTTAGCATGATATATTCCTGTCATAGCGATAGTGATCTATTGTTTGTAATGTCTAATATGTTTAAGGAGATTACTCTTCAGTCTGTTGTCATCTCAGAAACTGAAAATTTTCTTCAATTCTGCCAAAATATTTATTCTGTAAGTGAAAACGGTAGTAATAAAGATTACCATTTTGCTTAAAGCGGTAGATCCCGAGCCTTACAATTTTACGAAGTATGGTAAGCTCACTTGCTGATTTTTAGTA
>NW_018246544.1:0-845 GCF_001263595.1 Phalaenopsis equestris
CTTATGCCCTATTTTTAGCCCGAATTCATAGCTATAACATTTATGGGACAAAACTATAGCAGCCTATAATGAAAGCCACTACCACATATTACCATATTTAATTTTTCAAAAGAAATAAGTTACTGGAGGATAAGTAATAGTTAAGTTTGGGGGATTTTGACATGCCTAAAATATATTACTTTTATTTTCACATTTAATGCCTATTCACTTTCTAATATTATTGTGCATTAATGAAAGGTATTTTAAATTTTTTTTGGTTGCAGGTACAATGAATGGAGAAGTGGAGAAAATGGAACGAAAATAGAGCAATTCAGAGTCAAAGGAAGCAAAATGGCTAAATTTGATCTGGCGACTAGATTCCATAAGACAGAGAGACTGGCACCTAAGCGCCAGAATTTGGCGCTTAGGTGCCAAAAGAGGTTTTCAATGCTGTTTCAATGAATGTGGACAAATTTTAAAGGGGTTCTTGAAGCGACTCTTGGTGATTTTGAGAGCACTATTTAAAGAAACTTTTGGAAAGTCTATGAGGATTTTTTAGAGAGATACAGAGAGAGAAGGGCTTAGAAGTTCATGGAGGCTTGAAGAACTGTCTTGGTGGCTTGCTTAGATTTGGAGGAGAAGAGGAGAAGTGAGAGATATCTTCTTCACTGTAGTTCTAAGTGAGATTGGAGTGGAATTGTAAGAAGAGTTAGTGATTCAAAGGAACTCAAAAGGATTGCTTGGGAAGGAGTTTGAGATAAGTTGTGTATTTTATTTTTTTTACTTAATTTTGTTGTGTAAACTTATGTTTTTCTATAAATCCATGAGTCTTTGTTTCTTCCCAATGAGAACTAAGTAATTTATTT
>NW_018246545.1:0-249 GCF_001263595.1 Phalaenopsis equestris
CGGCGAATCTTTTTATAAATAATTGTTCCAATTCTCCAGATTTTTGTTTTGACCAAATCGTTGGGAAAATCGGCATACCGGTCAAAGGCAACTCCTGCTAAGCTGGTGACGAACTGTTGGCAAGGCAAAACAAAGCTTCATTACTTCTTGTGATACCACAATTAGCTCTGAAATGTGTTAGATGTTTTCTGGGATTTCCAGTCCTATCGAATACTCTGAAGTTCGGAGGTGTAAAACCCTTAGGAAAGG
>NW_018246546.1:0-1066 GCF_001263595.1 Phalaenopsis equestris
TTTTGTAAGTATAAATTGTGTAGGACTTGCTCGTTGATATTGGTTGAGCCATTGAAACTTATACAAAGATTTTAGTACCATTACAAAGAAAAGTAACTACTCTTTATTACGAGATAAACATACGATTCTTAGTTGGGGTCATTAACCTTATTACTTGTATTAAATTCATAATGACTTTCCTGTGTGTAGCTTTGTTTTATTGATGTATAGATTTCGATTTAATTACTAGTATATCATGTTTCTATAATTATTATTTATTTATAATGTTGTTAAGTGAAATCTTATTATTATAGTTTCATAATTGTTTATAAATACTCGTGGACATTTTGTAGTTTAATTAATGTGCTTTTAGTGTGATTTATAAAATATAATTGATATTATAATATAATTACGTCGGTATCATTTATATTATTATCATTATTGTTTGCTGGCCCAACGAGTTCTCAGAGAAATCAGTGAATTTTTATGAGATTGATATCTACCTTAATCGACTTTAAAAATACTAAAATTGTATATTATCAGATATTGTCAAATGATTGATGAATCATATTGATACAAAGACAATTCACATTGTCGCATGCAAATGTCGCATGCAAATATTTACATGAAAGTGCATTAGTTAAGTTACTATTATTCATGATCATCACCATTGACATTATTTAGAAATTATGTTATCAATATAGGAAATCGTGCTTATTTGTTATTCATAATGCATGTTTTTTTCTACCATTTATACTTTAATGAATACATGTTATTTACTGAGTTTGATTCCTCAAACACAGTCGTTGATATTATTATATAACAGATTTCAATGAACCACTTTTCGAATTGTATCTATCGGAACATACATTTATGCTTTTAATTTATTTTTGATATTTTTTCAGTCTCTCATAGAGTTGTAAAAAAAGCTCATTGTTCGCAAACAGCTCGTGTTTGACTCATTAAGTAGCTCATTTTTGGCTCGTTCGTTAAGTAAACGAGTCAAACACGAACAAGTTTTTAAAGCTCGAATTATAAAGGAGTCGAACACCAACAACTCTTTGTTCGCTCGTGTTCGGCTCGTTTT
>NW_018246547.1:0-262 GCF_001263595.1 Phalaenopsis equestris
CATAGCTTATTATGAATGTTGCCTTCTCCGCATTGACTAGATGTATCTTTATCGGGAGGTATTTAGAACATGCATCTAGAAAACTCACTACTGAATGACCAACTACTGATCCTCTAGTACATAAATCCTTAGCAATAGGTAGTTATCCTTTAGGCAGGCAGAGTTAAGCTTGGGTAAATCAACACAAATTCTCCTTGTTGTTCGCTTTTTTCACCATCACTAAATTTGATACCTGTCGGCACTATTTTTGGTGTGGGGTTTG
>NW_018246548.1:0-219 GCF_001263595.1 Phalaenopsis equestris
AAATATTTTTTATTCTCTCCGTAGTTCTTAAAAAATTTACTTTCTCAACTATAATTTTACGAGCATATTGACAAAAAAATTGCAGCTGCTGCATGCGAACTCTAAATGTAAGTTCCACTAACTTAGGGCTGTAAACGAGCCGAGCTTGAGCTGGGCTCGTGTTCGGCTCGTTCAAAATAGCTCCTGTTCGAAATCGGCTCGTGAACAGTGTGTTCGTGT
>NW_018246549.1:0-1094 GCF_001263595.1 Phalaenopsis equestris
AGACTAAATTATGGTGAGATATAAATATTTTAAAATTTTTAATAAGGGAAGAACAATGAAATGTGGTGCTTAATTTTGTGGGCTAGGGCTGTGAATTTAGTTCGAACATTGGTAATAGCTCGAAAATTATTTTGAATTTTGGCTTGGATTGAGATCAGATTTAAATTAATGAAATGCTCTATGAGTCAAAATTTTGGATCAATTTTTTTAGCCATATTTTAGTAATATATGAATCGACTTGAGTTGGCACGAGATTAGTTTGAAATATTTTTTATTTAAAAAATTATATAAATGTAATGTTAAAAAAAAAATGAATATAACGAGCCTCGAGTTAATTTTGAGCTGTAATGGATCCAAATAACTCAATTTGAGGTGGCTTGTTTCCATTTTGAGCAGGAACGAGCTTGATTCAATTTTAAGCCGAATTGGCTTGAAATGGAATATAATGACTATGAGTCAATTTCCAGTCTCACTCAATATATTCGAAATCCGCTCCAAATTGGGTCGTTAGAAAGGCTGGACAACTTCAATGAAATTAGTTAGGGATAGCACGTGCAAGCTATTAATAATCTTTCCTTTTTGGTTCTACACCCCTATGCTTTAAAAAATTTCAATTCTAAGTGAGAAATAAATACAGCATTCATAAACAGAGGTTTATTGAATATTATATTGTAAATTATAGAAGTGTATATTGGTATATTGGATTTTAAAAGTTGATTGTAATAGTGTTTCACCCTAAGTGACTATAAGGGAGAGAATGCTAAGAATCATTTTGCCTTTTAAAATCATTAATATTATAATATCCTTTGAGTTACTAATATAAACTAAAATTCTTGTAATATTGACCATAGATGTCTTAATTTTAGATAAAATAATTAAAATATTTTTGTATCGAAACAAACAAGTTGTGATAACATTTCTATAATAATATCAATAATTTTGATAACATCGTTACTGTAATAGATAGATGATGGTGATCAAACAAATGACTAGGGGCTAAATACCTGTAGTCAAGCAACAATGGTTAACTGATAGTAGTTAGACAAGAATGATTATATAATGACGATCAGATGATGATTGTTAGATGACGATGA
>NW_018246550.1:0-589 GCF_001263595.1 Phalaenopsis equestris
GATATTAGTCTTGATCAATCTTTTCTCCCAGCTTATATCTTATTGTTACCTGAGAGGGTGATGACCAGGTTTTTTGGTGGTGACTTTCACTCCTCTTTTGTGGATCTTGTTGCTAGTGAGAAAAGAGACACCCCTAGACAACCTAATGTACATGCTCCATGTCGGCCCGAAGCTGGAAGGTATCAAGTTTTTTCAAGCAAATATACAACTTCTTATCATCCATCATATAGGGCGATCAGTCAACATATCAATTTATTTAGAATCTTTGGGTTCCTTAACAAAATATGGTTGCTTTTCTGGACCTCCCGTGAATTTTTTGCTTTTTTGTGCACTCGTGTGGGTCTTTTTTCCTCTTTCTTTTCATCGCTCGAGGAGGTATCCGCTTAGGACGTATGGGAGATTCTTTCATCTCTCTCACAGATCTTATCACTAGTTAGCAGGTAAAAATGCCTCAAGCATTCCGACCCGTGGGTCTTTTGGGGGCAATCAGGACTGAGGGATGGTTCAAATTTCTTGATCATCTTGCAATCTCTAAAAACTCGCATTTAGCGTTTGTTCTCCATAAGTTCCCCCAGTTTAACGGGCAATG
>NW_018246551.1:0-317 GCF_001263595.1 Phalaenopsis equestris
ATTTACCATGGCATCTAGAATGAGCAAAGGAAAAAGGAAAAGTGGATTTTGATGATTAAAATTTTGTCATTTACAAGGCGAACATCTTTTTCAATAGTCTATGTAACACTAAAAAAGTTATTTCGAATTAAGGATTTAAAAATCTGAGAGGAGAAGTTGAGAGAATAATCAATGCTCGACAGTGGGAGAATTTCTGCTACTTTATTGTTGAGGCAATTATTGGTGCAGTGATGGAGTTCTATGCCAATTTCAAGGAGACTTCTGAAGACATTGTATTTGTTTGTGGAAAATTGGTGGAGTTTACTCCGAGTAAAATT
>NW_018246552.1:0-814 GCF_001263595.1 Phalaenopsis equestris
CTCTTGCTTTAATGGGTGTTTTACAGGATATTCTAAATATTTTACAGGTATGAGTCTATCGCTATGATGCTCTCTAGTTCGTTTCGTTGAGCTATTATGGCTTCGGCTTGGTGGGACCAGTTTGATCGACTAAGCTTAGTCAGTGTTGTCGGTCAGCTGATCTAGATTTGCTTCAAGTCGGCATAACTAGTTTAGTCTACTGAGTCAGCTTGGCTATCGACTCTTTATAATATATGGGGGAGCTTATGGACACCCTAATATGATTGGAGATGCCAAGGGGCTAGATCTTCCCTCTAGTAGGCTTTTTCATGTTGGTTGACTTGAATGTCTCTTTGTATCGCTTCTGACTAAACGGCTCAGATTCAAGTCATCCATTCATTTTTTTTTGTGACTCAGACGGTTTTGACCTTGTTTACATTGGTTCGGACAACTGCATCCAGTCTGATAGGTGGACATCATGAATTTCTATTGGTTGACCCTCTTTTGTCGTACTCTCCTCTTTCTGGACCATTAGATCTTCTCAAAATTAGCGCTGACACAATTTTGATGTACTATATATATGTATTGAATTGACATTATTGACAGTACTTTGTTATTAATGAAATGTACATGACTAGGGATTTTTAAATAGGTGTAGAAAATTACATCAAGATTGCATGTGTTTTTTTTGGTAGGAGTGTTAGATAATTAATAATCAAAATGAAATGACATTTGATCAGAAATTCAATACATTTAATTTATACTATAAAATAACACAAATTTATTTTATATCATAAAAGAAATTATACCGTCCGGTATTTCTGATAAAATATAG
>NW_018246553.1:0-1038 GCF_001263595.1 Phalaenopsis equestris
CAAGATACCATGAATTCGTCATCCCAAGTTATGAAGACCCTAAGTCTACCTGTTGTGAAGGTGGTCGGCTCAACTCAACCAAATATCCCTTGTCAGCAATCATGAATTGCGTCATCCAAGATAATCTTGGTAGCCCTAAAGTTAAGAGAAAGAAACTCAAATTCCTATGACCCTCTATAGGTAGAGTATGTGAAGGTGAAACTTATACCCACCGAAATAGCGAAGAAGCCACTGGAAAGGAAAGAGAAGGGAGGTCCAACTACAAAGTTGATGATGCTCCTGCAAAGGACTTATTCCCCGACTAGATCAGGGACACCTCTAACATCCTATTCGTGCTAGACAATCTCCTAAGTAGAAAGCATATGCTTGTCCAATCGATTGAGGTCGATTGAGGAAGCATGGGGGCTTCCCCTTGAGACATGCAAAATCATCCAACTATCTTCAAATAAGCTTAAGCGTGAAGGCCTTTTTAGGGATTACAAAGGATATGTTTATTATATGGAACCTGTTTTAAAACAGGCTCGAAGACAATGCAGGAAATTGAAGACAAGAAATAAAATATTCATTTAAAATAGAGCTGTTTTAATCATAAATTTTTTATTAACCTTGCTTTTTTTATTATTTTTTGAGTCCTTAATGAGCCTAGATTCCATTCACATTAAGCTCAGACAAGCCACAAATGATGAAAGTGAGAAGTCATTAAGCTGCATAATGTAAACAAGCCAGAAATAAATAACTACAAAACAGGTCGAGTGCCGCTGGGTAGGTAACATATCCCAAAATACAAGAAAAATGGTTCTACTTTGCATATACACGTCCAATTCTGATTTTATATAAAAATATAAAATCTAGATTTAAGGTACGGGACACGAGCAGCTGCTCCTAGTCCACTTCATGTGGCTCGATGCATCCAACGCCTCGAAACCGATGTCTGTACCTTATTTTCGATACAAACTTCCTATGAACTCTAAACAAAAATTGCATGATAAAGTCTAAAAGAAAAACTCGACTTACAAACTAGAAGAGTTAGCATGGATT
>NW_018246554.1:0-1023 GCF_001263595.1 Phalaenopsis equestris
CAAGATACCATGAATTCGTCATCCCAAGTTATGAAAACCCTAAGTCTACCAGTTGTGAAGGTGGTCGGCTCAACTCAACCAAAAATCCCTTGCCAGCAATCATGAATTGCGTCATCCAAGATGATCTTGGTAGCCCTAAAGTTAAGAGAAAGAAACTCAAATTCCTATGACCCTCTATAGGTAGAGTATGTGAAGGTGAAACTTATACCCACCGAGCGAAGAAGCCACTGAAAAGGAAAGAGAAGGGAGGTCTAACTACAAAGTTGATGATGCTCCTGCAAAGAACTTATTCCCCGACTAGATCAGTGAAGCCTCTAACATCCTATTCGTGCTAGAAAATCTCCTAAGTAGAAAACATATGCTTGTCCAATCGATTGAGGAAGCACGGGGGCTTCCCCTCGAGACATGCAAAATCATCCAACTATCTTCAAATAAGCTTAAGCGTGAAGGCCTTTTTAGGGATTACAAAGGATATGTTTATTATATGGAACCTGTTTTAAAACAGGCTCGAAGACAATGCAGGAAATTGAAGACAAGAAATAAAATATTCATTTAAAATAGAGCTGTTTTAATCATAAATTTTTTATTAACCTTGCTTTTTTTATTATTTTTTGAGTCCTTAATGAGCCTAGATTCCATTCACATTAAGCTCAGACAAGCCACAAATGATGAAAGTGAGAAGTCATTAAGCTGCATAATGTAAACAAGCCAGAAATAAATAACTACAAAACAGGTCGAGTGCCGCTGGGTAGGTAACATATCCCAAAATACAAGAAAAATGGTTCTACTTTGCATATACACGTCCAATTCTGATTTTATATAAAAATATAAAATCTAGATTTAAGGTACGGGACACGAGCAGCTGCTCCTAGTCCACTTCATGTGGCTGGATGCATCCAACGATTCGAAACCGATGTTCGTACCTTATTTTCGATACAGACTTCCTATGAACTCTAAACAAGAATTGCATGATAAAGTCTAAAGAAAGACTCGACTTACAAACTAGAAGAGTTAGCATGGATT
>NW_018246555.1:0-365 GCF_001263595.1 Phalaenopsis equestris
GAGTTTGAGTTATCTAGTGTTTCAAGTTATAATATTAAATCAGGTGTCCATATGGTTGGAGTTCTTTATATTTTATGAGGTTATATTAAAGTTGATTAGAGCGTCGCCGGTTAGGATGCTATGGTTCCCTCGTTCTGACAGCACTATTTTCTATTGGATTCACTTAGTCCAAATGAACTTACTAAACCCAACTTACTGAGTTTCATATTTAAACTGTGGGAAGCCTCATTAGAAACTGTAGGTTACATCCTCCGAGGGATTCCCGATCATCCGATAGAGACATCTTAATTTAATTGAAGTTGTGATTTTGTGTCATGTTTGTGATTAAATTTTTCAGTTGTTTTATATTTTGAATGTTGTGACGG
>NW_018246556.1:0-3976 GCF_001263595.1 Phalaenopsis equestris
GCACATAAAAAAATGATTGCACGAATCTCGAGAAAGCCCAACAGATCTCGCTAAAAAGATACTAAAGGACTACATCGAGATGATCGAAAGAAGGACGTGTCAAGTGTTGTTTCCTTCAGTCGGAACCATGTGCCTACCGAAAGAAAGTGCAGCAATCTAAAAAAACATTATGCACCCGACCTAAAAGACAGTCGTTTGCAATTTGTTCCTGCAACTAATTCTTAGGATTCTTCACAAAGACGGCGAAAAGGCACCCCATTGAATAGCTTTTTAATCCTCCGTAATGACCGCTTGTCCAAAGGAGGGTTGCTGATCAGATTATGGTGATACACCCTCTGTCTGATGGACTAAGTTCACACTGATGAGAAGAGGGTCTTTATTGAGGATTCACTCAAGAAGGCTGACCGAAGAGCTTTCGACCGACCAAAGATCTTTCAGCCAACCAAAGACTTTCTAGTCAACCAAATGATTATTAGGATGTTAAGTGTCAATATGTGCAGGTCATTAGATGCCCATCTTCAAACAATTATGAATATCAAATAATGTCAACATAAAGTGCAGATATTAAAGAGTCCCATATATAGTTACAAACATAGAAAGATGTAATTATGTAAAATGTCCTTATTAAAACAAGGACAAATATATAGTTTTATTAGATAACCCTTTGAACTATAAATAAGAGAATATTTATTCAAGAAAACATTATTGAATCTATTCTCTGAGAACTTGTGTTACTGTGTACTGTGTCTCTCTCTCTCTGGTTCTCTTGCCCGTACAACGCTTTATTCTTTGGGTGTGACTCACAGGTCATTTTTGGATTTAACATACAATTTTCAATTTTCTGTCTCCCAGCAATGACATTCCCTCTTTCAACAACTCATTTACCAATTTTTCGACGACTGAACTTGCTATTGGAATTCATCTATGCTTGGGTTGAGATAACGAAATTGGAACTAATTCGTTACGTCTCCCACGGTTCATGCCAAATGGCTCATCGACGGTGAAAAATCTCCATTGAAAGCTTTGATTTTCCTCCAAAGTTATCGAACGCTTATCGTTGTTGGCTCTGCATAAAAAATTCTTCTAGTTTAAGTTGAATCAATGGTGAAGTTAAAAGTGAAAGCCAATAACGATGTGAGAGTAGAAGGAAATCAGAATCAGGTAGTGGAGAAGGAAATCAAAATCAGGTAGTGTTATCCTCTTTTTAAGCTGAGAACGTGACACCTGGAAAAAGAATAGAATATTTATACATGCAAATTTTTTATTTGGAAATGAGAGGGACGCCCAATTTTATATATAAAAAAAGAGTCACAATATTAAAACTCATAATTATAACTCAAACAAAATAAAACAAACTCAACAACCATAAACAATAAGCTAAAATAATATGAACACAGAAAAACCAACAACAAATACATCAACATCAACCTAAATCAGCAATAACAAACTGCTAGTTCACCACAACAACTACATGAACACCTTTAAAATCAGACAAACAAGCGACAAATTTTACAACAACATGTGAACTGATATTAGAGCTTCTTTTGTTAGATATGGCTCATATACCAGAATTTGGAATCTCTTGGAATTGAAGATGAGTGTCTCTTGGAATTGAAGAGGTGGGTCTCCTGGAATGAAGAGAAGTGTCTCTTGGAATTTAGTATGTTAGGGGGAGCAAATGTGTGTTAGTAATTTTATCTGTGAGTTTTATCTATATATATGATGTGTAACCATATGGGTATGAGCTGGACTTATTTGAAATAGTGAATTCGTCGCTCTGCTCCTAAGAACGTAGATATCTTTGTCGAACCTCGTTAAATCTCTGGGTTCTCTGGATTTGTGTCGATTCCTATTTTTTTTCGCCCTAAATTTCTCAATAATTGGTATCAAAGCAAGGTTCTAGAGCAGGGAAGAAAATTTTGGCAGCGCAGGAAGTAAGAAAAATGATTTTGGGGATTTGGCAGGAAAAGTTCGGGCGGTTTTCAGCAGGCTTCGGTGACTTTGGTGAAGGTGTTTCGATTCGCGACAATTCGCAGGGAGGATCACAACCAGAACTCGTGACCGTGTTCCAGTCGAATCACGACATATTCGACAAAAAAGGTTTCGCGAAAAGGAGAAGGTTTCGACGGCTTAGATCGCGACAGAGGAGACTTCACGCTCGCTACAGGATCACAAGCGAAAGGATTAGAGGTGAGCGGAGGATTGTAACGGGAGTTCACGACATTTCATGAATTCACGAATGCAGAACATTTTGCTGAGGTTTGCAAATTCGGCGAGGAGCAGTTCCCACGATCGAGCAAGCTTCGGGGAGGTGAATCTCGGTAGGAGATGTTCGCGAAGGGCCTCAGTGTTTTGCGAGAGGAGTTTGGCTCTTCCAGCGGCAAATTCGAGAGGGATCCAGAGTTTGTTCTCGCGGAGGAGTTCGCAAATCGTTGCTTGCGGGAAGGAGTTCCAGTGGCCAGGGAAGTTCGCAAAGGAGAGGTTTACAAGAAGTGCAGCAGAAAGTTTTGAGGCTATTTAGCAGCATTTCAGTTTCATAGAGGAAAGAAGTTTGGTTGTGTTTTGCCTGCGGAGTTCGCAAGTTTGTCGCAGGAGAATTTGCGACAGGTAGAGTTCGGCTGAGTTGTTCTCGCGAACAGGAAAGGGCTTCGGGCAAGGTGTTCACAGTAGTTCGGCCGAATTCTTTTTTGTGCGAACAGGAAAAGTGTTTCGTGTGAAAATTTTGATTCATGAATCACAGCAGAATTGTAGGAAAATTGTTGCAATTGACTAAGAAAATTTTAGGTTTCTATGAATTTATTTGTGGTGTGTTTCGACACAAGATAGGAAAAGTTCGTTGCAGGATTAATTTCAAATAACAATGTCTGGTGCAAAATTTGAGATAGTGAAGTTCGATGGAACTAGAAACTTTGGATTTTGGCAAACAAGAGTGAAATATTTATTGGCACAACAAAAAATTTTGAAGGTTTTGCGGGCTACGAAACCTGATCATATGGAAGAAGAAGATTGTGAAGAATTATAACTTCGAGTGACAGATACCATACATTTATGTCTGGCAGATAAGATTATGTATCATGTTATGAATCTAAAATCTCTAGGAGAAGTATGGAAGAAATTGGAATCTCAGTTATGTCCAAGTCTCTAACAAATAAATTGTATCTGAAGCAAAGACTGTATGGCCTGAAGATGTAGACAGACATTGATCTAGCACACCATTTGAATGTCTTCAATCAAATAATCACAGATCTGATAAGGCTTGATGTAAGTATTGAGGATGAAAACCGAGCAATGATTATGTTGTGTTAATTTCCTTCTTTTTATGAACACTTGGTGACTACCCTGATATATGAGAAAGAAACTATAAAAAATGATGAGATTATTGCAGTATTGTTGGCTCACAACCAGCGAAAGCAGAATGCGGGGGAAAGCTCTCATGGCGACAGTTTATATGCTAAGGGTAAGCAGGATCGTAGAAGGAAGGAGAAAAAGGAGAGTTATGAAATGCAAAATTCCAGGTTAAAGCCTAAAGGAAGAAAGATAATTTATTGCTACAAAAGTGCAAGGTGGCGGGACATATGAAAAGAGATTGTCCAAAGCTCAAGAAGCAGTTTGATGAGAAACATGATGCAACTTCCAAAGTCCATGAATATGGTGCAGAGTGACATTACAGATTACAGTGACGGTGATGTACTTTCAATTACAACAACTTAGTTGAAGGATCCATGGATTCTTGATTCAGTATGCTCTTATCACATAACACCTAATAAGGAATTGTTTACTTCATATAGGTTATCTGATTCTGGTTCATTTTATTTGGGTGATAATAAATATTACAATATTTCTGGTATTGGTAAAGTCAGAATTAAGATGTATGATGACACTGTCAGAACATTATGTGATGTAAGATATATTCCAGATTTGAAGAAGAATTTAATTTCTTTAGGCACTTTACATAGAAATCATTTTATTCCTAAGG
>NW_018246556.1:4499-6426 GCF_001263595.1 Phalaenopsis equestris
TTTATCTATATATATGATGTGTAACCTTATGGGCATAAGCTGGACTTATTTGAAATAGTGAATTCGTCACTCTGCTCCTAAGAACGTAAATATCTTTGTCGAACCTCGTTAAATCTCTGGGTTCTCTGGATTTGTGTCGATTCCTATTTTTCTTCGCCCTAAATTTTTCAATAATTGGTATCAAAGCAAGGTTCTAGAGCAGGGAAGAAAATTTTGGCAGCGCAGGAAGTAAGAAAAATGATTTTGGGGATTTGGCAGGAAAAGTTCGGGCGGTTTTCAGCAGGCTTCGGTGACTTTGGTGAAGGTGTTTCAATTCGCGACAATTCACAGGGAGGATCACAACCAGAACTCGCGACCGTGTTCCAGTCGAATCATGACATATTCGACAAAGAAGGTTTCGCGAAAAGGAGAAGGTTTCGACGGCTTGGATTGCGACAGAGAAGACTTCACGCTCGCGACAGAATCACAAGCGAAAGGATTAGAGGCGAGCGGAGGATTGTGATGGGAGTCCACGACATTTCATGAATTCACGAACGCAGAACATTTCGCTGAGGTTTGCGAATTTGGCGAGGAGCAGTTCCCACGATCGAGCAAGCTTCGGGGAGGTGAATCTCGGCAGGAGATGTTCGCGAAGGGCCTCAGTGTTTTGCGAGAGGAGTTTGGCTCTTCCAGCGGCAAATTCGAGAGGGATCCAGAGTTTGTTCTCGCGGAGGAGTTCGCAAATTGTTGCTTGCGGGAAGAAGTTCCAGCGGCCAGGGAAGTTCGCGAAGGAGAGGTTTACAAGAAGTGCAACAGAAAGTTTTGAGGTTATTTAGCAACATTTCTGTTTCATAGAGGAGAGGAGTTTGGTTGTGTTTTGCCTGCGGAGTTCGCAAGTTTGTCGCAGGAGAATTTGCGACGGGTGGAGTGGCGACAGGTAGAGTTTGGCTGAGTTGTTCTCGCGAACAGGAATGGGCTTCGGGCAAGGTGTTCACAGTAGTTCGGCCGAATTCTTTTTTGTGCGAACAAGAAAAGTGTTTCGTGTGAAAAATTTGATTCATGAATCACAGCATAATTGTAGGAAAATTGCTGCAATTGACTAAGAAAATTGCAGGTTTCTATGAATTTATTTATGGTGTGTTTCGACACAAGATAGGAAAAGTTCGTTGCAGGATCAATTTCAAATAACAATGTCTTGTGCAAAATTTGAGATAGTGAAGTTCGATGGAGCCAGAAACTTTGGATTTTAGCAAACAAGAGTGAAATATTTATTGGAACAACAAAAAATTTTGAAGGCTTTGCGGGCTACGAAACCTGATAATATGGAAGAAGAAGATTGTGAAGAATTATAACTTCGAGCGACAGATACCATACATTTATGTCTGGCAGATAAGATTATGTATCATGTTATGAATCTAAAATCTCTAGGAGAAGTATGGAAGAAATTGGAATCTCAGTTATGTCCAAGTCTCTAACAAATAAATTGTATCTGAAGCAAAGACTGTATGGCCTGAAGATGCAGACAGACATTGATCTAGCACACCATTTGAATGTCTTCAATCAAATAATCACAGATCTGACAATGCTTGATGTAAGTATTGAGGATGAAAACCGAGCAATGATTATGTTGTGTTCATTTCCTTCTGTTTATGAACACCTGGTGACTACTCTGACATATGAGAAAGAAACTATCAAAAATGATGAGATTATTGCAGCATTGTTGGCTCACAACCAGCGAAAGCAGAATACAGGGGAAAGCTCTCATGGCGATAGTTTATATGCTAAGGGTAAGCAGGATCGTGGAAGGAAGGAGAAAAAGGAGAGTTATGAAATGCAAAATTCCAGGTTAAAGCCTAAAGGCAGAAAGATAATTTATTGCTACAAAAGTGCAAGGAGGCGGAACATATGAAAACAGATTGTCCAAAGCTCAAGAAGCAGTTTGATGAGA
>NW_018246557.1:0-2716 GCF_001263595.1 Phalaenopsis equestris
TTTATTATAATTATTTTAATGAAAAATTAAGAAAAGAACATTTTTACCGTTTAAAAATACATAACTAATATAGAAAAATTAGGAAAAATATTTTAAAGGGTCCTAAGTGATTAAGGAATAATTAGTAAGGGTCCTAAGTGATTAGGGAATAATTAGGAAAAATTTGGTGCATTTTCATATTTTAATTGTTTTTAATTATTTTTAATTTAAAAAGTAGCTCAAAAATGAACTATTTATTTTAAAATAATTTTTATTTTTCCTACGTGCCCCTGATCACAAGGAACTCAGAAGACTATTTTTTATAATTTTCCTAATTATATTTTATTTTATTATAATTGTTTTAATGCAATAACCTCATTTTACTTGAAAAATAGACTTTAGTGATCAAATCAATTCAAATGGGCTTCAAATTTTTACAGAGGGTTAAAATGATTATTATTTATAGTGTAGAATTATTTATTGTAATTTTTAATTATATTTTATTTATTTTAATTTTAGTGCGTTTTTATGATTTAATTAACCTTAGTAATGTACATAAATATTTAAATTCATTTCAAATTTTTCCTAGAGTCCTCTAACGACAAGAAACCTGCCAAAACAAATCTTATATTTTTTTGACTTATATTTTAAATTTATATAGCTATTTTAGGCAAAAATAGACAACTAGGCTTGAAAATTAGGGTTTCATAGTTAGAGATATCTCAGAGAACATCCATACTAGCATGAGAAACAAACTCCTAAAATTTCAAGTCATAGTAATCACCATTTTTTTAATTAGAATTAACTTAATTTAGAGAGTATTTAATTAATTAAAAATAAAATACAAGCCAAATATTTTTATTTTTAGTCATAATATTCTCATCTGCTCACTAAATAAGAGGGTATTTCATTTTATTTTTATGAATTTTCTACACCAAGTTATAAATTTTTAAATTTTTTGAATTAATTTAAATAAAAATACCTTATTTATCTATTTATTCACACCGCGCCACACAATCCTACGATGACTTTGAAGCTTCATGTTGTGCGTTCCTATTCAACACCGCCTTCCACATCAACGATGACTTGGACGCACTTTATGAACTATTCTTCCTTCCGATGCTTCCTCCGTCGATACATATGTGAATGGATGAAATCTATTCATCGTCTCCAATCATTCTGAATCGAGAATCATCGACACTAAAACCCTAAGATCTCGCTCAATACTCAACCAAATCACATGGGGTTTGTTACTACAACCTCATCTAGTCAAGGAGAATCTATCTTTACGGTTACATGCATATGAAATACAAGTTTTCTTCACAATTAATGAAACCAAAGGCAAATTTAGGGATTTTAAAATATACCTTTGCCAAATAGGCAAGGCCTCGATTGGGTGCTTGTGGAAGCTTCCTTGTGGTCCAACGAACCTCCTCAAAGTGTCACCTTGCTCTGTTATAAGTTCTAAGTATGATTTTGATCAAAGGGTGGTGTGGCCTTAGTCTAGAGGTGGCTTAGTATGCTCAACAGAGGGGGGTTTTGATGGGGAATTGGAGTTTTGTGGAGTTTAGTGGAGTGAAAAAAAGCACCTAGATTTTGAACTCAAAATTAAGCTCATGCAGTGGATATCAGTGGAGAAAAATGGTTGGAATGATCTTAGGAAGGCTCAAAGAGGCTCTGTGAACAATTTAGAGGGATCTCTCCCTCTCTCCAAGAAAATGGCAGCACTCCCTTCTTGGCCATGAAGGGGGTGGTTTAAATAGAGGGAGAGCTAGGGCTTAATTGGCCAAGTCAATGGGTGTAAAAGGAGCTCAAGTGGAGGGTTGAACGTCACCAATGACCAATCAGAGCTACCCACATAGGATGGGTTTAAATTTGATTTTTTCCATGGGGGAGGCTTCTTAGTTTTGGGTTTTTTGGCCACTAGGCCGGCCTACCAAGCCAGGGGGGGGGGGGAGGAGGTTTAATTGTCATCAAGATTGGGTTTTAATCACTTGAGCTCAAGCTTAGGTCACTTGACCAAAAATGGGAAGGAATCCCCTAAATCATGGGACCCTTGGTCCATGGCACTTTTATGGTGGACTAGAATGATCTAGGCTGGTCCTTAGGGTCCAAATGTCAGTTGTGGTGGTCCATGGTGGGCTGAATCAAGTGGCTCCAAGTGGGTTAAGGGTTTAGATTCAAATTTTGGAATTTTTCTTAGACTTAGATCTAACTTGGGCTAGAGCTTGAATTGGCCTTAGTTGATTGGTAAATTTGGTGTAGGATGTTGTCACAAGGCATTTGGAAACAAATTGGGTTGAAGATTGAAGGGTTATGAGGTTCAATTAGGAGGAATTTGAAGTTTGGGGCAAAATTGGGGATTTTGGTTTGAGTTGAATTAGGGCTAGGATTGAGGCTATTTCAAGGCCAATTGTGAGCTCAATTTGGTCTATAGGAATGCTAAAGAGAGTTTAGGAAGTGAATTTGGGTAAATTGGATAATTTAGGGCATTCAATTTGGTGGAATTCTGGCTCATGGTCAAATTGGGTGTTCAAATTGGGCTTGGAATTTGAGTTTAAAATTGGGTTCACTTGGGCTTGAATTTGGTTCAAAATTTTCTTAAACATGATAAAATTGAGTTTAGATTTGAAATTAGGGAAATTTGGAATCAATTTGGTGGAAATTGGGGGTGATTTGGAGATTTTAGCATTTAGGGGTATAATTGGGATTTTTGTCAAAATTGGTCAATTTGGTC
>NW_018246558.1:0-2309 GCF_001263595.1 Phalaenopsis equestris
AGGGTTAAAGCAATGCTCAAATACGATGTATGGACAAAGAAAAATTATTACGTGCAACGATCGCACATTTGAACGAAAATCCAGATGTACCACCACGCAAGACACAATATCTTAGTACAAGCTTATCGATGGATGTAAGAGAATAGATCAGTAGATAAAATACATACTAGAAGATAATATCTATAAAAATGAAAAATGTTAAGATAATAGCTACTATAGTTTTCTACTACAAATGTTTAACACATGATAAAATATATACATGAAAATATCAACAAACTTTACATATTTTATCAAAACCATAACTAAAAATAATATATATAGCTACATCCTCATAAATTTTAGCCACACATTCATACAAGAATAACCATAGACATATGACCAAATTTTCTCTAAGTAGTAAGAATATTGTTAAATAGTCCCTCTTAATCACAAATACTTTAGTAAAATAAATTGATAGACACTCTCCCTTAGAAATAATACCGTTGGAAAATCATCTTCAAACACTTTCAAACGCACTTTTTTAAAATCTGAGATAATTATTGCCATCTTCATGTTTGGTCAAATTATATTACAAATATATAACTTAACAAATTCTTAAATATTTGCAAACTGATCCTCTCTTTTGGAAAATTTACATATTTACCACACAATTCTTATGTATTGACATATCTACGCACTCCTAATTAAAGCTTGGCATTTATATTTAAAAAACTTTGTATATGTAAATATTGAAAGTTTATGTAAATATATATGATCATAATGTGGAAAAATTATTCCATACAGACGGCGTATGCAGAGATGCATGCGTCATTCTGTCTCCACCGTTGATCAGAGCTTTCATTCATTTTTTTTGAAAAAAAAAATAGGCCCACCGAAATATAACTTTGGCCTGATCAACAGTGGAGATCGGACGGTGCATGCATCTTTGCATACGCCGCCCGTATGGAATAATTTTTCTCATAACGTGACACTTATGTAATTTCTTCCTTTTCACAGTATATCAAATGAAGTATACCAACTATTTAATTTATTTATTTATTTTAACTATTATTTTCAGCATTAATTAAATTTTATTTTCATTTAAGGTTAATTAGGTGGTTTTATAATTCTAATCTTGTATGGGGCAGTACACCTAATTGCTAGTCCTAATCCTACCAAAGAGATTCCTTATTACCTACCAATACTGACCCAATAACTACCCATAAAATATTCACTAATATTATATTTTTTTATAATTATTTTATGGATTAATATGCTAATTAGATACTCACATCAATTAATCCACTATTAAACCAAATAATTAGTTAAATACAATGATTATATTAGAAAAAGAAAATTAACTTAGAATATTTTTTTATTAGATTGGTCAAAATAATGTTGAATTTGCATTGAAAATTTCAACATTAATAGACTATTATTTAATTTCATTAACATAAACTAGACCATACATTTGGCCTTAATTGGGTTGGAGAAATGTCAATATGTTTTGATTATTTCCATCCTACTATCATTAATGCACTATTTTTTTACTATAACTAGTCTTAATTGGTACGGGATGGAAGAAAAATGTGGAACATAGATGTATAAGTAAGACAAATGACATCCATCAACTCTTCTTCCTCTTCCTCTTATTTTATTAGCTATAGTTTCATCATCATACATCTCTTTCATATAAATGCCATTTAATTATATTATTTTTAAAAAATAATATGCATATTTATGCATCAATGTTTTATTAAGGGTCTCACAGTTGCTGCTACGAAAAATTATTATGAGCCTGAATACATTAAGACATTGTATACAATAATGATGTTCTGCAGTGTTATACAATAATATAGTACGTGAAGTCTGAATGCATCCAGAGTCTGCATCTAATATTCTCTTTTGCTTCTAGAGGCGTCCTATTCCGTTATTTGAAACTCATGCATTATAAATAACCTATTGTCTCCTTAGTCTCCTCATCTATAAGACATCTCCAATCGATATAGTCACCAAGAAATCAAATGAGTCTTTCATTGTTCTTTCCTCCTCCTCCTCTTCTTCTTCTTCTTCTTCTTCATCTCTCTTTTATTCTTCTTCTTCTTTCTTCTTCCGTCTGCTTCGGACAAGCCGGCAATGGCGGAGCAAAGCTTAACGTTAAGTTCTATGAACAATCATGTCCAAAGGTTGAAGAAATAGTTCGGAAAGGCATGGCCGAAGCTGTGTCTCAGAATCCAAGATGGGCTGCTTCAATCCTCAGGCTCCATTTTCATGACTGCTTCGTGAAGGTCACCTCTGCATGCATGATAGTTATTATAATATATATATGT
>NW_018246558.1:2399-5512 GCF_001263595.1 Phalaenopsis equestris
TATATATATATATATATATATATATATATATAGTTTTTTTTGTTTGATTATGCATTAAACGCGCTTTATATTTCTTCTCATGTGTAGGGTTGTGATGGATCGGTATTATTGGATAGCAGTGGCTCATTCTTAAGCGAGAAGCGATCGAACTCGAATCGTGACTCAGCGAGAGGTTTCAAGATAATTGATAAAATCAAAGCTGCGGTGGAGAAAGCTTGCCCAAACACTGTGTCTTGTGCAGATATCTTGGCTCTTGCTGCCAGGGATGGAACCGTTCTAGTGAGTCATCTGCTTCATAAATCACGAAATACGTCCTATGTTGAATAGTAGAAAATATTACGTCCGGTGAACCACACGTGCAGATAATGACATAGATTGCACCACATCATCTATGGTTTATGCTATCTTGTCTTATTCACGTCTGTTGTCCGGACATAATATTTTCTCGTTAAATCAAGTTGATGGATAAGGTTTGCATCTGGCCTGAACTTGATTTATTCGATCCGCATATGGTTAACTCGAACCAGCGCATTTGGTGTTGATCATTGATATGTATGAATTTAATGTATTTATTGTATATAACAGAGAGGAGGACCAAATTGGGTGGTTCCATTGGGGAGGAGGGACTCCATAAGTGCAAGTTTGAGTGGCTCCAACAATGACATTCCACAGCCAAATAATACACTCAGCACAATTATCACCAAGTTCAAGAGACAAGGACTCAATGTGGTTGATGTTGTTGCCCTCTCAGGTAATTATGTCATAAAATATATTTTATTTTAGGAATAATTACATATAAATCATCTAAATATTAATATTTGCAAATTAAATACCCAAGAATTTCCTACATATTTGGTAGCTGCAGCTGTCATATTTTGTACTATTTGACTATTTAGCCATTGAATTTGTAGCCTTCTGGTCTGAATTATGAGCTCAGGACTGTTGAGTAACAGTTTATTTTAGGAGCTTTGCAGACATACCACCCAATTCCAATTTATATACATATGTAGCACTTAAAACTCTTTTTTACATTTATACCACCCTAATCTTTTATATTTATGTTGATTTTGAGGACTTTCTAAAGCACAGCTGTAAGTAAATATAAAGTATTGCTTTTAGTGTAATAAACACAAATGGTTCCGAGGCTATGATATGAGCCCTCAACCAATCTCATGTGCCTAATTACTCGACTAAGCACTGTAAGACAAATGCGCTCGGGTGGGGTCGAACCCGTGACCTCAGAGGATTTAAGACTTTCAATTTTTACGTACAAAACAACTGATTCCTATGTATATTATGGGAGATAAAGATTGATGAAACTTTAAAAATGTGTTAACAGGAAGCCACACGATCGGAAAATCACGGTGCACCAGCTTCCGACAACGACTGTACAACCAGACCGGGAACGGCCTGCCCGACATCACATTGGACCAAACTTATGCGGCTAATTTACGAACCGCCTGCCCGCGATCAGGCGGCGACCAGACCATTTTCTCCCTAGACTTCACCACCCCTGCAACATTCGATAATCAGTACTTCAAAAACCTCATAGCCAACAAAGGTCTTCTCAGCTCTGATGAGGTTCTCTTCACAGGCAGCAATGTCACCATGGAACTTGTGACAAAATTTGCAGAGAGTAATGATCAATTCTTCGTGCAGTATTCGAAGTCTATAGTTAAGATGGGTAATATTTCTCCTCTGGTTGGCTCCCATGGTGAAATTAGGAAGATTTGTCGAAGGGTTAATCATTAATTACTAGGAATTGTTACGTACAGATCATCTGAAATATTGATATTTATCGAACTAATGAGAATTTGATAAAAATGTAAAAAAATGGGTTGGGATTTTACGACGAAGTTTGCTATTTGAGGGAGGATTTGAAAAAATGGTGAAAGAGAGTCGGTTTGTTATGTAAATAACAAGTTTCGGATGGTCTGTATGCAAATGGCTCTTTATCATTAATGTTGTATTTGGTGTTGTGGGAGTCATATATATGCTTTTGGCCTTTATACTGATTGGTATAAAATAAGGTGTTTATTGCATTTTTTATTTTAATTTCTTATTAATATAAGGTATTACATTCAAAAGTGGTCTACTTTGTGAAATACACATTTTCATTTATAAATTTATCTCATCAATGTGTTATAAATGTAAAATGTTCGTGTTAGATATGTAAATATAAAAGTGTTTTTTTTAATGAGTACAGAGTATGGTAGGAGGATCCCCACCGCTCCTAAAATACAACACACATAAAAGAAGCTCCAAAAGAACCAAGAACACGAAAAAGAAGCACACCGAACTACACGAAGAAGCTTCAATGGAACCATGAAGAAGCCAAGTCAAAAGCACCAAAAGAACATTAGGGAACCTGTAAAGAGCTAAGACAGAGCAAAAACAACAATGTAAGGAAAAAGCAGTAGAGATCTAGCAGAGTAACTATTAACCGGGCCAGCAAAAGCAAATAAGAAATTACCCATATGGTTTCTCAAGAGACCACCAAAGCTGCCAGATCTAGTCTTCCGTATTGGATTTCACCCACCCCAACCTCGGAGCGAACCAATGCACTTTAACAAAATAAGGATCAGGAGGCTCCAAATCCTGAAGAGCAAAGGCAGATAGAGCCTGCTGAAAGCCTTCGAAACATTTAAAATTCATTAGGTTGGCTCTAATTAAGAGATTAATTTTTTGAGAAATATTAAACACGATAGACTATTGATTCATATTAATATTATGATGCTTCGAGCTGTTCCTATCATTCTAAATAAACCATAGACTGAGAGAAAGAATAATACGAATAATTTGATACTTAGAATTTATAGGACCATGGGCTAACATATTTAAAGAGATATCATAAGATAGAATCCATCAATTTCCAAATAAAAGCAGCAATGTGGCAATGCACAAAAATGTGAAGAGTTGAGGGTTATGAATGTAAATATTAATACTTAGATGTTATACATATATTATTTGGTTTTTATGTAAATGCCCTCACAAATTTTTCAAAATAGTACATGAACTTAAGCATAATTAGATGATTTGATGGCAAAATATAATTTATTTATTAGGTCAATAATAATCTGTTAGAAAAGATAAAATATAAGAAATTATGTTAT
>NW_018246559.1:0-522 GCF_001263595.1 Phalaenopsis equestris
TATAAATTATGATAGACATTTTAATGCTAAGATATTTTAGAATTATATATATATATATATATATAATGTCAACCTACATTTTGAGGTTATTCAATTTATTATTTTTTTTTCTCGAGTAACGTGTTCAAAATTTTATCATTTCAATTCAATATCTAATTTTATTTATAAATGAGGACAAATGTAGCAATGTTAAATGGATTTAGTATTTTCATTAAAAAAATAGCATGAAAAATTAATAATGATTTCACGGTTGACATTAGGGTTTGTTATGGGCAGCTGCAACTTATTAAAAAATGTCTTTGAAACTGCTAAATAATAATCTGATGCTCAAAAAGTTGTGATGACTATTATTATTTTTTTTTAATAAGTTAGACCGCAGTTAGAAAGCCGTCGTCATATCTGACCAGAGTAGTGGGAAAACACAGATTTCACTGGCAGGTTTTCGAAAAAACTGTCAAAACGCAGTTTATCCCAACAGACAAAACTGTCGCCCGAAATGGACTCTAATTAGTAAATTAGAGA
>NW_018246560.1:0-356 GCF_001263595.1 Phalaenopsis equestris
GCCATTGAAGATATGATATGAACATTTGAAGTAAAAGCTCCAAGCATCATGTGTGTAAATAAGAAATCTTAGAGGGCTATTTGGACTGTTGAAAAAGAAATGCAGTGTAAAATTAATGTTGTTCGGTTCAGTGTAAAATAAATTCATGATTTTATATTTTCTTATTTGGTTTGAAGATAAAACAAAAATTATTATAAAATATGCCGAACAGTGGCATCAATTAGTTGCCGGCAATTGCCGCCGAAGGATGGTTGGTGGCAGGAGATGGCTAACAGTAATTAGCAACGAGGGATGCTATGTTTTCATATCAAATACCTAAATTTTGAAAACTCCTATATTTAGTTTACTTTACAAAT
>NW_018246561.1:0-232 GCF_001263595.1 Phalaenopsis equestris
CATTTGCATTAAATTGTTGTGATTGATTCCTCTGGCCTCCCTGAGCTCCTAGCCACCTCCCTTGGTGACCGGAAAAGCCCAAAACCGAGAGCCACTACCATGGAACCTCACTCAAATCAAACTTAGAGGCCAACTCATCCAAATTAAATTGAAGAGCTCCTCTGCCTCCACCTAAGCACCACAATGCACCCAAGCTTATGCCCTGAGAGCCACCCCATGACAATTTTTATAA
>NW_018246561.1:300-1019 GCF_001263595.1 Phalaenopsis equestris
AAACTTCACACAGAGCTTCCCTAAGATCCCCTCAGTGCATTCCAACCATTTTCCCTCACCCATTCCCATTGTCGGAGCTCAATTTTGAGCTTGAAACCTGCCGAAAACTAGGACAGAACCCAATACACCTCCACAATCCATCAAACACAAATTAACTTCACTCACACCTTTACAATAGTAAAAAAAGCTAAGGCCCAATCAAATCCCCCTTCCACATAACCTCTACCATAGCTCTAGACCAACACCTGAAATTGAGCTTGGTCAAATTCATACCTAGGCCTTACACCAAGACCAGGGACTCAATCCCTAGCCTTCTTAGACCTCAATGAACGTACCGAGCACCTCTGATCAAAGCCTCCCTTCTCAGAGCAAAGGTATAAAACTCCTCCTCCTCCCAAGCTTATTTTGATTTATCATTTATTTAAACTTGATTTAATGGTACCTTAGCCGAATGGATGTGTTCGTCTCACTTAGACGAGTTCAGAGGATCAAGCCCGAAGTGATTTGGTTGAGTCTAGGCTGAGATCTTAAGGTTTTAGTGTGGACGGTCACGGGATCATTCTATCGGGGATGATGACAGAGAGGTGTTTGATCAAGCGTGTATCAAATGGACGAGGGAGATCGCGCCGGACAGCACTTCAAGACGTGAACCGCGAGCTGAGTCAACAGCTACGTGGACAGCGGCGTCCAACCAGAGCTCGCTACGCATGCCTTCGGAG
>NW_018246562.1:0-314 GCF_001263595.1 Phalaenopsis equestris
CCACTTGAGTTGGATGTGAGTCCCAGAGTTTTCCTTCTCAATGTAGCAGACTTTTTTCCTCTCACCACTTAGGTTGGATGTGAGTCCCAGTAATTTCCTTCGTAACGTGACAAAGATATTTTACCGCTATCACTTGGGTTGGATGTGAGTCCCAGAGCTTTCCTCCTCAATGTAGCAGACTTTTTTTTCCGTCACCACTTAGGTTGGATGTGAGTCCCAGTGTTTTCCTTCCTAACGTGACATATATATTCTCCTCATCACATGTCAGTTTTTAATATAACATCCCCAGCGGAGTCGCCAGAATTTGTCGGCCG
>NW_018246563.1:0-2519 GCF_001263595.1 Phalaenopsis equestris
TTGTAAATGAAGAAACAGATGTTAAAAATTTGCCTGAAGCAAGGTGTGGAGCAAGAAAGCCCGAAAAGGGGGCACATTGAATTATGAAAAACCGTTTTTTTCACTTATTTTTGTTCTCACACATTTGCTTCCAGAGGCTTATCTTATCTAAGAAGTAGCTCTGTCAGTTGCCTTCCATTGTAAGGCAAATGTGCTATGGCTTCCCTGACTTCTTACGGAAGTGGTGCATGCCCATATAGGGGAAGTTTCAGACAGAATTCCTAAACCTTAGCTCCTTATTCTAAATTCAAATAAAAGAACTAAGAATGAAGCTCCAAGGTAGAACTGAGACAGATACCCATTAACAAGCAGTTAAAATTTATTTTTATACTGCAGTTAAAATCCTATTTGTATCAAATTTATAAAAAAAAAAACAAATACTCAATAAAGAAAATAAAAAGACAAAATAAATAAAGAAAAAGGGTTCACCAATGTAAAAGAAATTTGGGCCTCACATCGATATAAAGAGATGACCTCCCAGAATTAAGTTTACGTGAACCACACTTAAAAAGGAGCTAGACATCCATCATACAGAATGTATTTATAGACTTCATGTAGTTCTTGGGGCTGCTCGGTTCACAGAGAGCAAACTAAAAATCAAATTTTCTGAATAAGATGGCGACAAAAAGGATGGTGAGAAACTAGTAGGGTAAACCAAAATTAGCTTATAAAAGGGACAATATTCTCCAATAAAATAGCATAATTGAGATTTGCTATAGTCCCAGAGAAAAATACAGAATGAATAAGAGGCTATAATTTAGAAAAGACAATTAAATGCAGCAACAGAAAAATGGCAGCATTATGGATAGAATAAAGTGACATTGAAGTGCAGCAATCCCAAACGAATAAAAAACAACAACTCTACGGTAAGAAATCATAAAAAAGAGCTAAAGACAAAACTACTAAGGAAAAAGAAACAGTCAAAATTCCAGCCAATAAAATTCATGTAAAGGCAAATGAAAAGGAATTAAATAAGAAGCATAACACCAAAAAACTGATAGCTATTAAAAGATAGCCAAAACTTCATAATCAGAGAAGAAATAATAGCAATCAAAAGTCAAAACAAGGCAGAAGAAACAAGCATGCAGCAAAGTACAGTACAAAATATATTTTTCAGAATCCTTCATTTACTAATAAAAAATCTAATTTATTCATGATAAAATATGAACGTTAATAGTAACAGTAGTTTTTCATATTTAAAATAAAAAAATTTGGAACAACAATCTGGCTTAAACATAACTGGGTTGCACATACCAGGCTCTTCTATGGGATTCAGTGTATCCAAATTTGTATCATAATCATCATGCGTTAATGTTGCAACTGAGTGCTGCAGAACTTGTTCCTCTTCATGGAGGAGAAAAATATCATTCAGCACAAAATATCCCTTTTCTTGAGGAGCAAGAAAGAAAGTCTCTACAAACTTTCTCCTGCAAATAAAATCTTTTGCTTGCACAAGACCTGTGACCATCACCAAAACTCCTCCACCCAAAGATTCAAGCGAATTAGCAGTTTTGATCTCAATCTCAGTGAAATTCAGGCTGATGATGAGATTATGAATTTCCTGCAAAATTATAAAGTTATATCAGTTAAACAAAAGAAAGCTAAACTTAATCAATAACATATCACATAAAATAAGACGAATTGCAAATTAAAAACATAACCCAAGAATGCCGTCCATAAGCCAAGAATTCAAAGACACAAAATTATTTGATATAGCACAATTAAAAGATTAGTTGGCCCAAACCATGGTAATACGAGTATAAGCGGAACATTTAAAAAAGAAAATTTACGTAAAATAAAAGGATAAGCAGAAACAGTGGTAAAAAATAACGGGCTGTTAAAAAGCTAATACACCACAATAGTTGACAAAACAGCAGTCCATACCCAATAAACAATTAAATCTGGCAAACTCTTACAATGAAACATCAAAATTGCCCGCGTCCAGACTAAAGATATTTATATTAATCCAAAGATATTTGAAAACCAATAATAACTTAAAGAATGAGTTCCTTCGCCAATTGTGGAAAGAACATAAAATGTAGAGACGCTACAGGAAATTAAGCTGTAGAGAGATTTAAAATGTGCATACAGATTTGTTGCTAGGTGCGTAAAATTTCATGCTCACAAAGAACAATATGCACTGGTTGTATTATCTGCACTAAATAAATGAAAAAACTAAAGCTTTAAAATCAGATTTAGGCAAGTGAAAGTCTTATACAGGTTTAGGCCATTTAAAATTAAGAATAAAATAAAAAAATAAGTTTCCATTTTTTCAATCTTTTGCAAGATACATTACAAGCTAATTTTCCACATCAAAAAGGAACCTTGCAATCAGCGAATAAATAAATATGGCAAGAAACCTAACAAGGAAGGCACGACTCTTTCAAAAAACTAAGTCATCAAGGAATTAATATAAAACTCAAGTACTAACAACAATCATTCGTCACGACGACAACAACAACAACAACAACAACAACAAC
>NW_018246564.1:0-205 GCF_001263595.1 Phalaenopsis equestris
ACTGTATTTTTTCTAGCAAAAAAGAACACCCCCACACTAATGAAAAAGTATTTTATATGGACACCACATGCAGAGATACAGCAAAGATGTATTTCAGTGGGCCCCACTTTTAACTTTTTTTTAAAAAAAAATTTTGATTGCAGTAATCGGCGGTGGAGATCAGCCACCGCATGCATCTTTGCATGCGGTGTCCGTATGAAATAAT
>NW_018246565.1:0-529 GCF_001263595.1 Phalaenopsis equestris
TGGCCCTCTACAAGGGTAAATTCTAAAAATGTTGCTAGTGTTCATAATACAGATGCAATTGCAATTCTGGCATCTCAGGTTGCTGCATTATCAAAGAAGTTGGACCAATTTGTAATGAACCAGCTTCAATTTACTCCAGTAAGTGAGGAAAGTTCATTAGAGCATATGATTAATTTTAACTTATCATATAAGACTTTAAATATCATAAATAACTGGTATTCTAACTTTTACAATCTAGGTTGGAAGAACCATCATAATTTTAACTGGAATCACACTACTTGGGGTGGAAACCAACAAAGGGAAAATAATCATGCAAATCCTAATGGAAGTTGGAATAATCAGGGGAACACAAACTATAGACCTTCATATCCACCATACTCTAACAATGATCAACAATTTGAGGATAAGAAGATGTCTATAGAGGAAGAGGTATTGCAAATAAGAAACCAGTTTCAAAGTCAAAATGCTACAATTAGAAACATAGAGAATCAAATGGACAAATTGCTAATTAACTTAGCAATAGACCCCA
>NW_018246566.1:0-1399 GCF_001263595.1 Phalaenopsis equestris
AACTATACTGAAGTGAATTTTATTGTGATTGATTTGCATATTTACAAATTGTGATGTCATGTGTATGTTGTAATGTTGAAAGATATTTACAACACAACACAAAAATACCGCATCAAGAGCCAAACACCCTTGGGTTGGTGCACTATGTTTTGACTAACCATTCTTCAATACTGCGGTAATTCCCTAGCGGAAGTCATCTTACCAAATCTCTGGAAGCAGTATCATATATAGGGTTCATACATTCTAGTCACCCAACCTCTTTGACATTTATGACTAAGTAAATTTTCATTGCCTTGTCAAGTTGACAACTCGTATTTATTTTCGTTCCATTCTATTTTTATTTTTTGAAAGAGTCGCCAGCTTGTCGTTATCATATACTTCTCTTTTTCAAATAAATCTCTCTTTGGGATCCTATGAATGATCAAGATAAGAGAGGAACTAGAAAATAAAATACAGACAATAATTAAAATGAATAGAGAAAGAACACAGAGAGTCTATATGAGATAAACCTTGCAAGGGTAGGTCAAGAATGTTTGTCCAAACATAATCAGACAAAGGCATCTTGTACTGATATCCCTAAAAGTATACTTATGTAGACCATCACAGAGTTAGATGTAAGTGTCTTTTTTGAGGTCAAGAGCACTCCCAAGGGGATGCATCCTACATGGTTAGTTATAACTTAGGGGATAGCCAAGGAGGCTTTTGATAAAAGGGGTTTTTCTTTATTATCATAGACCTGGAAAAATAGGTCAACAAAGGAAGGTTATTTCTATGTGGGAATGCTCGTATGCTTAAAAACTCTTGCTAAGACATTGGTAAAGAGTGATTCTCTCACATTCCAAATAGGTAGTTGGTCATTGGTACACAGAGCCCACCAATAACAAAAATAATCTTAACAGGGATACCCAATATGTTAAAGCACGTACGGGCCATAAGGTTAGAGTCCAAATTTTTGTATCCCAAACAATTAGACTTGTTTACTATAATTATTCTAAATTTTCACAATGAATTTTTTGAGGCAAATTTGTTGGTAATTTTTATGAAACCCGCTGCCTCAAATTATACTAATTTGGTATTAATATTCTAGTGTTACTTGAGGGCAAGTAACATTTATGTTTGGAGAATTTTGATGTGTAAAAAAAATGCTTGAATTCCATTATATTTTGCACAATTTTATGGAAGAAATTAAACCTTAAAGAAATGTATTTTTATGTTTTTCTTATAGGTACAAAATCTATTAGAAGTAGAGCAAAATCAAGAGGAAATGGAGCAAAGCGATGTGACTCAAAGCTAAAGAGGACCCAAGTTACTAGCCTTGGCACCAGATTTTTTGGGCACCTAGGAACTAGTCCCACCCAGGGAAAAGTGCCAGCCAGTGGGAGCCAAGGCACCATTACAC
>NW_018246567.1:0-626 GCF_001263595.1 Phalaenopsis equestris
TATACACAAATGTGAAATAAATCTTACTTTCAATGCTGAGCATTTTAATTCTGTGAATCCATTGATTAATATGACAAGGGGAAGACATCTTAAAAGTCTTAAAATTTAGTAGCTCCATCAGCAGGGAGGAGTCCACTTCAGCAACAATCCACTGTCGCTTATTCTCCTTAGCAAATTTTAATGCCCAATATAGAGCAACAACTTCAGTGTCATAAGGGGCCTTATAGAAAAGCAAAGTATGTCTTGTGTGATCTCTAAAACTTCCCCCAATGCCTGCTCTCTTGTTTGTGAAGCTTCCATCAGTATTGATTTTGATGAAAGGGTATGGAGGTCTCTCCCATCTAACCTTGATGATCTTAATATTATTAGCACCCATGGAAGTTATGGTCTGCAGAATCTTGGGGAACTTTCTCCAATTTATTAGCTTATTTAGGTAAGGCAAGCAGTTAGTCATCACCCTTGTAGCACTGGCCTCCCTCTCCTCATCTTTGGCCATGTTCCTAGACATCCAGATGAACCAAGCAACAATGAATGGGATTGGGATGAGATTAATCTCTTTCTAATCTTTAATACAATCTATAATGTTATCCCAACCAATATTTATCAGGTTGATATTCATTTGGGAC
>NW_018246567.1:835-11264 GCF_001263595.1 Phalaenopsis equestris
GCAGGTGTCCCAGCTGTACAAATAGTTCTGGATATCTTTTGAGATAGTAGCTCTGGTCCTGTTCATCAAGTTAAGTTGATCATTGTTATTTCTATCAAATTGGATAGCAGAAATGTAGCTGACAGACTGCTCCTTTAGTAAACTCCTCAAAAAGTCCTCAGACCAAACATTGCCAACCGAACAGTTCTTGACAAGTAAATCCCCCTCCTTTTCATCCTGCAAAGGTTCCAAATATTCAGTAAGACACTAGTTGTCTTTCCAAAAATTAATTTCCCCTTGGCCCAGCTCCCATCTTAGCAGTTTTTCAATGTCTTCTCTGGCCTTAAGTATCTGAACCCAAGTTCTGGAGTCACCCACCTTCCTAGTGACCTCCCCAGGGTGAACAAATTTGCAGCATTTGGCCTGCATGAAATTGGCCCATAAGCTTTCATTTTGTGTGAATTTAATCCAAAGCTTACATAGACTAATGTGTTTCATCTGGTGCAAACCTTTAATTCCTATACCACCAGCCTCCCACGGTTTAGCCACTTTTTGCCAGCTAGCCCAAGCCACTTGTTTCTTGTTCCTAGCCCACAGAAACCTGTTGAAGGTTCTTTCCAGCATCAAAGAGGTACTTCTTTTCATTGTAGCTACTAGGAGAACATACAAACAGATAGAGGTAAGAATGCTCTTAAGGAGGGTGATCCTACCACCATTGGACAAATAAGAGTTAGACCACCGCTGAAGAGTAGAGGTTATCTTATCAATAACCTCATCAAATTAGAATGAATTTTGTTCTTCCACTAGTTAGGTGAATCCCCAAATATTTGAAAGGTAGGCTCAAGCTAGAGAAACCAGTGTAAGAGTGCTTCCATTTCTTGGTTGGTAGAGAGGCTCTTTTGCTGATCAGAATCTCACATTTGTCCTTGTTTACCGTTAGACCAGACACCTGTTGGAAGTGTTGAAGGCACTCCATAATCAAAAATATTATTATTATTAACTTTTTTAAAAGTGATATATAATTTTTCATGTGAAACATAAGACATCAACATGTTATAAAGTGAATATGAAAGAGGTTAAGTGCTAGATATGTAATTTTTTTGTTTGATGGTACAAACTTAAATTCTCTACAACCTCAATTTTTTCTTCTTCAATTGTTATGTAGAAAATGAAGAATGATGATCATATTTAATAAGATAATGGGTCCAAGGCATTGAAAACTATTCAATTGGCCTTTCATCTACCTAAAGTGCAATCCTAGCTCTATGCTTGGTTTGAAATTTTCATTCAAGTAACTTTTTTTTTTGTAAGGTGATCGCCCAGAGAGTACTTGTTGGGATATTGGTATGTGGATATACCGATATTGATGTATGGTATGAGACTTGCATCAATTTATTATAAAACTAAAACACATTGATCATATTGATAGATAGAAAGATAAACATTTTAGTTTTACTTAAAATCCTAAATATATGCAAATAAATGAACCAAGATACATAAGAAATTCTAAATTTTAATTTGAAAAAATCAAATAGAAAATAACCATACAGTTTAATCCAACTTTAAAAAGAAAAGATCATTATATTAGTCAATTTTTGAAAGATTACATTTCTACACTATGGGAGGATGCTATAACATATGATTTGAATTGGAAATTGATGTCTCTTATAATGATGGTGGAGAGTATTGGAATGTGGAAATTTTGATAAGACTTATAGTGAACAATGATAAATGCCAATGGCAAAGACAATGTAGATGAATATCTAAAGAATAAAAAATGATAAAAAGCATTATTGATTAGTAGTCATGGATATAAATTTTCAAATGCATAACAAAGACCAAGGTTTGAAATAAAAAAAAGGAGTCAAATCATTAAAAATTAATATTTAATTAGAGGTGAACATGGTAATCATCTTAATTGAAGAGAAAATTATGCAATTAGAAGTGGCAAGTAGAAGATAAACTAAGGCATATCTAATTCAAAAGGCAAATAGCCAAGTTTTCAAACAATGACATTCTAAAAAAGCGCTTTCGTTAAACAAACATTTTACTTTATTTTGAAAAAATTTGGTTTTGTTTGAAAAGGTTTTAAGTTTTGTTTGATAAATGCTTTAGTTTTATTATGAAAATATTTTTTATTTTATTTTAAAAAAGAATTTAGTTTTATTTTATTTTAAATATTTTTTTGTTTTAATTTTATTTTGAAAAAAATTAATTTATTTATTTCAAAAAAAGTTTTAAGTTTTAGGTTTCAAGTTTTATTTTTGATTCGAAAAAGGTTTGAAAAAGGCTTTAATTTTGTCTTAAAAAGGTTTTAAATTTGTTTGAAAAATGGTTTTAAATTTGGTTTGAAAAGGTTTTTGTTTAATTTAAGAAAGAGTTTTAATTTTGAAAAGGCTTTAATCTTTATTTGAAAATGGTTTTAATTTTGTTTGGAAAAAGGTTTTATTTTTTATTTAGAAAAAAGTTTTAAATTTTAGTTTGAAAAAGATTATAATCTTTAATCTTAACTAATTTATTTTGAAAAAGGTTTTAAGTTTTAGTTTAAAAAGGTTTTAAGTTTTAACTTATTTTTAAAGGTTTTTTAATTTAGTTGAAATGAAGTATTCTAAGTTTTAATTTGTCCAAAAGGATGTATTTTATTATCTTCAAAAAGTTCTTCAAAAGAGATTCTCTTAAGAATAAGCCTTCATTATATTCTAAAATTTAAGATTTTAGAGCACATTTAATTTAAATATTTTTTATAAAAAAATATATTTTATTTTATATGCTTTTCTAAACCCTCTTTCTCACTTAATTTTAGAAATTAAATTCGCTTTCACATAACAACACATAAACCATAGATTTTACGTCAACCTATATTTGTAATTACCATTATGTTATAATTTGCAAATAAAATCACCCAACTTCATGAAAAAATAAAGTTCAGCCCAAATTTCATAAAAATATAAAGTTTATCTCAAATTGTACGGAAATATAAAGCTCACCCAAAAACTTGCATGGAAATATAAAGCTCATCCCAAGTTGCATGAAAATACAAAGCTCATGGGTCATGCATTCTGCTACATGCACATACACATAGTCATTCACACATGCACACATTAAAATAATTATACACATTCCTTCAAAAACACATGCACGTTTATTAACACATACACAAATTCATTAAAATACACATGCATACACATTCATTCACACTTATGCGCATATTATCACTCTTATAAGGATATTAAAATTCACATGTTTAGCGCTCTTAACCTTATATATATATATTATATAAGGAGCATGGCTCCATTCCATTAAAAACAAAAAAAAAAAAAGTTACAAACAGGTTAAGAGGGCCTATAAAAGGAGGCAACCTCTCAAAAGGAAAGATAATCAAAGAGGGAAGACTATCTAATGTAAGGGAGAGGAAGAAGGTCACTGAACAATAAGAAGGTCTGTGGAGTAGGAATCATCTTGCAAACTGATGAGACTTCTATGTGGAAACCCGTTCTAGCCAACCATTTGGATGTTTTGTTACCTTCTCTATGTATATGAGTGAAAATTATGGAACAGTTCTTCAATAGAAGATGAATCCCAGAAATCCAACAAATTAAGTTCTAGGGGTTATCACAAGAACCCTTGATGATGTTGATAAGAAATAAGGAATCAGATTCAACCCGCAGTTGATTAAAACTTCAGGCTTTAGCAAAATAGAGAGCCCAAAAAACAACTTGACATTCAATCTCAAGAGAATTAATTGGTAATATAAAATGCACTTCCCTCTATGATTCCTGAAGACACCACCAATACCTGCATGTTGAGGAGTGTAACTACCATAAGTGTTGACCTTTATCCAGCCATTCTGGGGGACAGACCAACATATTTTAAGAACTTTAGTAATAAAAGGTTTGGAAGAGGAGGCCAGCTCAAATACAGCTCTAAACTTTTAAAATTTAATCATTTTCTGAAGATAAGCTATGCAATTCAGACCCACTTTCGTGGCACATAAGGGAGTAGCATCAAATTTCAATTGATTTCGATTCATCCAATCAGACTAGCAGCTATAAAATACCCATGAAGGATGCATGGTAGGAACATTAAGCTTTGGAGGAGCCATGAGTTGCTCTTTTCTATATATATATATATATATATATATATAAGGAGCATTGCTCCATTCCATTAAAAACAAAAAACTGTTACAAACAGGTTAAGAGGGCTTATAAAAGGAGGCAACCTCTCAAAAGGAAAGATAATCAAAGAGGGAAGACTATCTAATGTAAGGGAGAGGAAGAAGGTCACTGAACAATAAGAAGGTCTGTGGAGTAGGAATCATCTTGCAAACTGATGAGACTTCTATGTGGAAACCCGTTCTAGCCAACCATTTGGATGTTTTGTTACCTTCTCTATGTATATGAGTGAAAATTATGGAACAGTTCTTCAATAGAAGATGAATCCCAGAAATCCAACAAATTAAGTTCTAGGGGGTATCACAAGAACCCTTGATGATGTTGATAAGAAATAAGGAATCAGATTCAACCCATAGTTGATTAAAACTTCAGGCTTTAGCAAAATAGAGAGCCCAAAAAACAACTTGACATTCAATCTCAAGAGGATCAATTGGTAATATAAAATGCACTTCCCTCTGTGATTCCTGAAGACACCACCAATACCTGCATGTTGAGGAGTGTAACTACCATAAGTGTTGACCTTTATCCAACCATTTTGGGAGACAGACCAACATATTTTAAGAACTTTAGTAATAAAAGGTTTGGAAGAGGAGGCCAGCTCAAATACAGCTCTAAACTTTTAAAATTTAATCATTTTCTGAAGATAAGCTATGCAATTCAGACCCACTTTCGTGGCACATAAGGGAGTAGCATCAAATTTCAATTGATTTCGATTCATCCAATCAGACTAGCAGCTATAAAATACCCATGAAGGATGCATGGTAGGAACATTAAGCTTTGCTAGGATAAAATCCAAACATGGTGTACCCAAGGACAGGTAAAGAAAAGGTGAACTAGGGTCTCCTCCTCTAACAGAAAAAAAACATCTGGAGGGACCTCTATGATCATTCAATTTTAAGATATCATCAGTGGGAATCAATTTAGAGAAGAGTCTCCAAATGAAGAAAGACATGGAAGGAGAAAGAAACTTGTTCCAAATCCTATGACCCCAATCCACCAACTATGGAGAGGGGTAGGTTGAGAAAAGTTCTTTTTAATCGATTCATCCAATCAGACTAGCAGCTATAAAATACATCCCATGAAGGATGCATGGTAGGAACATTAAGCTTTGCTAGGATAAAATCCAAACATGGTGTACCCAAGGACAGGGAAAGAAAAGGTGAACTAGGGTCTCCTCCTCTAACAGAAAAAAAAAACATCTGGAGGGACCTCTAAGATCATTCAATCTTAAGATATCATCAGTGGGAATCAATTTAAAGAAGAGTCTCCAAAAGAAGAAAGACATGGAAGGAGAAAGAAACTTGTTCCAAATCCTATGACCCCAATCCACCAACTATTGGAGAGGGGTAAGCTGAGAAAAGTTCTCTTTAATCACAATTATGACAATAGAGATTTTTTGTATATTAGAGAGTTGAGAGGGGTTGTAGAATGGAAGGATAGGGTTCATATTCCAATTTCCATTCTCCCATAGATCCTTAACTATTATGGGGTAGGCTGGGGCATTGAGGTCTTGAAGCAGACTACCGTCCAAAGACAAGTTATCCCACCAAAAATTTACCAATCCTTCACCAATCTCCCAGATAAACATTTGTTCAGCTTCCTCCCTAACATGTAGCATCTTTTTCCAAATGTAGCACTCCCTAACATGTAGCATCTTTTTCCAAATAGGAGAGTCCCCCCAAACCATTAGGTATATGATTAGGATGTTGCTGTTTATAGCATTTACCCCTTAGGAATTTAGCCCAAAGAGAGTCATGGGATCTGAATTTAATCCAGAGCTTACAAAGGTTAGTGTGCATTATTTGAGGGAAAGACTTAAAGCCTAATCCTCCTTCCCTTAAAGGTTTACAAACCTTAACCCAAGTGCTCTAGTGTTTTTGTTTCTTTTAACCAGCCCACAGGAATCTATTGAACATTCCCTCCAAAAGTCTTTGAGTAGCCTTTTTCATAACATTCATTTGTAATAGATAAGAAGGAATGGTAGATAATTCACTCTTCAGAAGGGTAATCCTACCCCCATTATATAAATAAGTATTCTCCCAAGCTTGAAGTTTGCCTTGAATTTTTTCAAGGATTTGATCAAACTAAAATTTTTTAGTTCTCCCTTTGGTAAGAAACCCCAGATATTTCACAGGAAGGCAGTTGTTGGTAAAGCAAGTTAAATCAGAGACCCAGTTCTTAAACTCTCTCTTGCATTGTTTGCTGAAAACAGAATTGCACTTCTGGACATTCAATTTCATTCCAGAAATATCCTGAAAATTCTCCAAGCACTGCATAAAGGATCTAACAACAGGTTTGGATGCTTTGGAAAAGATAATAATATCATCAGCAAAAGCCAAATGATTGATTAAAATGGAAGATCTATTGCTATAAAGGGAGTGGGGTTTCCTGATTGCCATAAAACTCTGGATAAGTAGCTAAAAACCAAAATAAAGATGGTAGGAGACAGTGGATCTCCTTGTTTAATACCTTTGGATGCACTAAAGAAGCCATGTGAATTTCCATTAATAAAGATTGAATGAAAACTATTATTCAGCCATCTATTGATTAGAGAGACAAAAGAAAGGGGAAAACCCATGGCAATGAGAACTTGTTCAATAAAGTTCCAATTGATTGTGTCATAGGCTTTTCTAATGTCCATTTTGAATAAGATATTCCTTCCTCTAGTGATTCTTTCAAGATCCAATACCAACTCTTGGGCCAAAAGAATATTGTCCACTATGCTTCTACCCTTTATAATCTGTATAAAAGCTGTCTGATTTCTGTAGATTAGTTGATTCAAGTGAGGTTGTAATCTATGAACGAAAACCTTGCTGATGATCCTTGAAATAACAGAAGTAAGGTTGATAAGTCTGAAATTTTCCCATTTATTAGAAGCTTTTCCTTTGGGAACCAAAGTAATAGTAGAGCAAGAGAAAAATTTGGGGAGATCAGTACCCTAGAAAAAGATTTAGACTGTTGCAATAACATCACCCTTCATAATAAACCAAGCCTTTCTATAGAAGTCAGTTGTGAACCCATCTAGTCCAGCAAACTTAGAACTATCAATAGATTTAGGTGCATCCCAGATTTCCTTCTCATCAGGTATATCAGTCAATGAAAGGCTTTGAGTGAACTCTCTTTCATTATCAAAAAGAGTGCATTGAATGGAAGGCTTGTGGATAGGAGGGTGCTTGAAAAATTCTTTAAAATAATAAAAATTCTTGAAAATACTAGACAACATTTAAAGCTATACCATCAGCAGAAGTAATCAAATGTCCATCCTGGGCAATGATTTTGTGAATAGAATTGCATTTCCTCCTATAGTTGATGCAGGCATTTTAATATTTAGAATTACTTTTAGCATCATAGAATTTAACCCTATTATCCTTTTGAGCATAGAAATCCTCTTGCATATAGATGGCTTTCAGAAGTTGTTCATTAGCAGAATTTAGATAAGTTTCAGTCCCAGAACCATTGACCAGGAGTTGTTCTAATATCAGCACCCTCTTTTCAGCCTCTAAAACCTTGCTATCAATGTTCCCCACCACTTCCCAGTTCCACTTAGGGAGATGCTTACTAAATTTTTTATGTAAGAGCCAGAGTTTGATACCAGGGTTGTGATGGTGTACATCAGCCCAAGCTAGGGAGACTTGATTTAAAAAATCACTATGCATGGACAACATATTTAGATATCTGAAGTTGGATTTACTTTTAATAGTGTTAGCAGATATATTGACAAGTAAAGGTCTATGGTTAGACCCACTCATAGCAAGGGGTTGAACAGATGTGTGGAGAAAATCTCTAAACCAAATGTCATTCACCAAAATTCTATCTAGCCTCTGCCATATCCTCCCCCTTCTCCATGTGTACTTATGACTAGTAAATCCCAAATCATACAGCCCAGCAGACTGAATTTTATCATTGAAGAAATTCATAAGATTGATATCAGGAGATATCTCACCCTTCTTCTCATTAGGTGAAGAGAGACAGTTAAAATCACCCCCAACAAACCAGAAATCCCTCATAGAATTGCTGAAGTCTTGCAACTGTTTCCATAGCTCCTGTCTAGCAGTGGAAGAGCACTCCCGGCAACCCAGCCAAATTTTACTATTATTGTTAACAAGTAGTTCGAAGCCAGGGAATTTCCTCACAATTTTATTGATATGTTTAGATAGCATAGGTTCAAGGATTGCGATGATCCAAGGTTTATACATCATATTAAGTGCCAGAATTCTATTAAGGGGTCTAGGATGTGCTAATCCCCTAACATTCCAACAAGATTAAATTCATCATCCAACTGAGGTGGACTTTCCCCTCCGCATAGTCCTAACTGTGCTAGTGGGGAGGGTGAGGGCTTCCTCTAGAGAAGAAGAGGAAGGAAGAAGATTCTTTAATTCCTAAGGAATTTTCTTCTATTTTGATTTTTGAACTTGCCAACCATCTTCTAAATCATTAGCCATATGCAAGAGCTAAGGTCCTTCCAAAGGAATATCAATAACTGTATCCCTAATTTCAACAGGGGGTGTTTGAATTGTAGTACATTGAAACTGTTCAACTTGAGGTGATGCTGGGATAGTAGTCCAGTGAAGTTGCTTAGCCTGAGGTGGTAGAGTAGTTTGTATAGAGTTATTAGGATTAACAACACTCTTAACAATATTGTGTGATAACTCAGCCAACTCCTGTAGAGGAGCCTCCTGAGTCCTTACCCCAGCAAATTCAGAATCATGGGCTGCAGTTCTATCTTCAGCTAACATCTCAATTCCTTGGGCCTCTTTTTCCCCAAAATTAAATCTAGAAGCAAACCTTCTTCTGAGATTAGGATGAAGCCTAAAGCATTTCTCATCAGTGTGGCCAAACATTTTGCAGTGATGGCAGTAATATGGTCTTTGTTCTGCTATAATTTTCTGCCAATATCCATTATGCTCAGTACCCAACCAAATTTCCTCCATAGCTGGTAGGATAATGTCTCTATCAATCAAGATTCTAGCAACAGATGGCCTTGATAAATTAAAGGTGGGAGCATCCAACTTCATTGGTTTGCCCAAAGCTATGCCAATGTTGAAAAGTACTTTATGATTAAAGATGTGGACTTTAAGCCCTGGTAACATAAACCAAATGGGAACAATTGGCAATTCTTTACTAGGGTCAAAGGCAGGTGTCCACTTTAATAACTTCATTGAGATTCCTTCAATCAATATGGATTGTTTTGAGAATATTCTGCATAGTCTTCTTCCCTTATTAGATTGATGAGTATGTGTCTCCCATCAAGGAACCCCACTTTCGAAGCTCCTTTAAATTTTAGTCCATCAAAGAATCTTCTCACAAATTCCATTCTAGGATGACCAAGTTGAAATTTGCCAATTAATGAGAACTTATAGTTCTCAGTAAGGCCATTGATGTCCTCCTCAGTATAAAAGATAGACATCATCCCACTTTTCTTGCAAATAAGTTTGAATAGAGGGCCATTCCCCTCATGGTACTCTTGTGGAAAAACTAGGTCATCAGGGTTTTGGACATTTTCAAAGCCTTTCCCAACAATGTCAGCAAATGTGGCCTTAGCCCACTAAATATTAGTAGTAAGGTCAATAGCATTTGGATCAGTCATTACTGAAAACCCAGCATAGCACAGGATTTACCAGAGAGCTAAAATTTCAAGTGAACCAATCGAGTCAAAACAAAAGCGAAGCTGATTGGACAGTAGAGGTAGTAAAGGAACCAGCAAAAACAAACCCAAAGACTCAAAAATCAAAAACCAAACCACAACAGTGGTGCTAAGCAATGGAACAGTAAAAAATTGAGTAACAGATGCCCGGGAAGAGAGAAAGAGCTAGATAAAAGTTGAACTTGAAGAATCCAGAGATGTAAAGTGAAAAATCCAGTAAAGCTTGAGATAGAAGTTGAGACTAGAGCATTAGCAATAGCTAGAAGAGCCATTCAGCTGAAACCCTAGCAAAACACTAGAGAAGCCAGCCGCCACCCTTATTCTTCATTATATATATATATATATATGTATGTATAAATAAAAGATCCCTCTTCACTTTTACTTTCTTTGCAGGGTTTATTTTATGGTGAGGTCACCCTCTATAGGTTAAAGTCTTTTTTTTTGTTGTTTTTGGTATTTCTAGTTTGAGGGCCTCCCAAGTTGAGTCTTTTGTAATACTTTAATTGTGTATGATAGGTCAATTAAGACATCAGAGGAGATAATGTGAATTTTCACAATTTAATTTAATTCATATAATTATTTTTATGCAAAAATATGCATTTTTTCAAAGAATATTTCAAAAGATAATCAAGAC
>NW_018246567.1:13650-17502 GCF_001263595.1 Phalaenopsis equestris
GCAGTCTTGCTAATAATCAAGCCACTTTATGGTCTGATTTAACTCAAATTGGGCAATCTGTTAACTCATTTTGGATTTTGGGGGGGACTTAAATTGTATTTCTTCTCCTAGTGAAAGAAAATGTGGTAGACCACCTTCTGTTTATGCCATGAATAGATTCAATGATTTTTTTTCTGAGGCTGAATTATTTGATTTGGGTTATCAAGGTCTAGATTTTACTTGGAGAAGGGGTTCCATGTGGGAAAGGCTTGATAGAATGCTAGGTAATTCTAAATGGGTTCAAACCTTCCCTTTTTCTATCATTTCTCATCTAGCCATGGCTGGTTCTGACCACAGGCCTCTTATTTGCTCAATTCAAAATGTTGAAAGCCCTAATAGAGCTCCTTTTAGATTTCAAAATATGTGGACTCTACATCCACAATTTGCTGAGGAATTTTCTAAGGTATGGAGGTCAGATGGAGAGGCTAATCCCTTGAATAATTAATGGAAACTCTAAAAGAAGGAGGCAGCACCTTTGAAGAAGTGGAATTGGGACACTATTGGTAATATACATGAAAGCTTGATTAATGCCCAAAGTAAAGTTATTAATATGGAAAAGAGTTTTCAAAGGGGTTTAAATTCTGAAGTTGACCTTCACAAACCTAATGAAGAGCTTCTAATGCAAATTAACTCTTCTGAAAGCTTTTTGAAGGAGAAGGCTGTTGTTACCAGATTTATTGAGGGAGATAGAAACTCAAGTTATTACCATGCTTGCATTAAATTCAGAAGGAAAAAGAATATGATTTAATCTAGCAATGATTCTTCTGTTAAGTGCTTGTCTGATGCTGAGGCCATTGCCCAAGATGCTGTACATTACTTTCAAAATCTTTTTACTAATCAATCATCTTCTATAACTCAGATCAATATTGAGATCTTCTCTGATTGTCAAGTATATGTCCATAGTTTGGAACTAAATACTATCCCCTTGAAAAGAGAAATTAATGCTGTTTTGGATTCTATTGATGACTATAAGGTGGCTGGCCCTGATGGCTTCACTGCTAAGTTTTATAAGGCTACTTGGAATATCATTTGTGAGGAGTTTGCTGCTGCAGTACAAAGCTTCTTTAAAGGTATTGATCCCCCTATGTACTTTACTTCTTCCACTATAACTTTGATTCCCAAAAATTCCAACAGGGTTGGGTGGGGCGATTTCAGACCTATCAGCCTAACAAATGTTACTTCTAAAGTAATCAGCAAGATAATTAGCACCAGGCTCCAACCTCATCTTCAGCAGCTTATTAATAATAATCAGGTTGCTTTTGTGAAAGGCAGGCAAATTATTGGCTCAAGAGCTGTTGATGGATCTTGATAGAAAATGTAGAGGCAGTAGTCTCATTCTTAAATTAGACATCTAAAAGTCATATGATACAATTAACTGGTAGTTTATCTTGGATACTTTAAATGTTAGGGGTTTCTCAGGGGCTTTTATCAATCTGATTAGAAGATGGCTTATTTGTAACAACCACTCTATCTTAATTAATGGCAAGAGCCAAGGTTTCTTCACAGCTTCCAGGGGAATTAAACAAGGAGATCCTTTGTCACCAACAATCTTTATTCTTGCTATGGATTATCTTTCTAGGCTTCTAAATCAAATGTTTGTCTCCTCTCCTCATTTAGCCTTTCAGCACATATCTAACATTTGTGTGAACCACCTGTCATATGCAGATGATATTATTATTTTCTCAAAGGCTAATAAAAATGCTGTGAAGTCTCTCTATCAAGGATTTAAGCACATTCAAAGAACATCTTGTATGCATCTTAGTAAACAAAAATGTCAATTTTTTTCTAGCTCACACATTCTTCCGTATATTAATTAATGGATTGCACAGTACACTGGCTTTAGCCTAACTTCTCTACCAATCAATTACCTTGAAGTCCAACTAATTAAAGGTAGAGCTAAGAAAACTCAATTCAATGGTGTTATTGATCCAATTCAGAAACAGCTTCAATGTTGGACCAATTACTTCCTCTCAAATTGAGGTAGGATCACTCTCCTTAAAAGTATCTTAACTTCCATCCCCTCCTATGCTCTTCAAATGTTCATCATGAAGAAGGGGACTCAAATTATGCTGGGCAGAATCTTTAATAAATTCCTGTGGGCAGGACAGAAGAAATAGTTTCATTGGTTGGCTTGGCAAAAACTTTGTCAGCCTCTACATGCAGGTGGTTTGGGTTTTAAAGATTTTCAGCAAGTAAGTTTTATTAATCTTTGTAAACTATGGATTAAGTTAGAGACCAAGACAGTCTATGGGCACTGTTTATGAAGGGGAAGTACTGCAGGGCATTACATCCTAATTTGGCTAATAAAAAATTAGGTGATTCCAGGATGTTGACAAAATTACTGGAAGTCAAAATTCAAGTTGAAAACTTATTTATTTGGGAGCTTGGAGAAGGGAAAATCAATTTTTGGTTAGACAAATGGGCTTGGAATGGGGAGAAGTTGTCTTGTGCCACCTCCAATCCCAACTATCTGACAAAGGTGAATGAATCTTGGACTGAAAATCAGTGGAATTGCCATCTGCTATCTACCATCTTAAATGAAGAGCAGATGTATTGGGTTAAGAATACAACAATCAATCCTGCACAAAAAGATAGAATCATTACTAGAAAAGCCCCCTCACAAAAGCTTTCAATAATTCTATCAGTGTCAGCCTCTCCTGTGGGGGAAAACTATTTGGGGAAAGTGGTTAACACCTTCCATGTCTTTTTTCTTCTAGAGGCTTTGGCAATGTTTACTTCCTAGTGATGATATTTTGAAGATGAAAGGGCTCAGGGGACCTTCATGCTGCTGCCTGAGTAGTGAGGCAGAAGTAAGTTTGGAACATATGTTCTTCTCTTGCAATGTCTTTCAAAGAATTTGAACTAAACTTTTGATTCAGCTCAACATTGATATTCTGAAAGTCAGTTGGGAAAACTTTTTGTGGTGTTGGAAGGAATGGCTGGAAGCTAAGTTGATAATCATTCCATGTATTGTTACCCGGTTCATCTAGATGTGTACAAACCAAGTAAAGTTTAACAACATCAAAGCTATGGAAAAGTCTGTGGTTTTTAATTGTACTTCCTATTTACAAAAGATTAAAAATACCAAAATTTTCCCAATTTTTTCCATAATTGGATGCCTAATGCGATAGACATGAAGCTTTGCAAGCCAACTTATGTCCTTTGGACCCCCCTCCTCTTGGGTGGCTGAAGGCCAATACTGATGGTAGTTTCTCTAAGGATTCTTCTGGTGTTGGAGGTATTGTTAGAAACTCTCAAGAACATGAAGTTTTCAAGCCAACTTTGGCCTCTAGGGTGGCTGAAGGCCAATACTGATGGTATTTTCTCTAAGGAGGCTTCTGGTGTTGGAGGAATTGTTAGAAACTCTCAAGGAAAGTGTGCTTTTTACTTATCCTCTCCTTCTTGGACCTATGATGTACTTGAAATTGAGATGATAGCCATTTACTGGGCTATCTGCCTTGCCAATCATTGCAACATCACAAAACTAGTGGTAGAGACTGATTCCATCAGCTGTATCAGAATACTGAAACAAGAAGAAGCTGCCCCCTGGAATATTGTTAGATGGAACAATAAAATTAAGAGTCTGTTGAACAATGTTGAATTGAAATTCCAACACATCCTTAGAGAAGGCAAGAATCCAGCACACAGTTTGGAAGTAAGGGGGAAGGAAACATAAGTGATTTTTGTAGGGACTATACCTCTAGCTCAATTAGCTCTCCTTCTACATGGGGACAATTTTTCCATTCCTTATCTTCATTGTAGGAATTGATCTATATATATATATATATATATATATATATATATATATATACT
>NW_018246567.1:18633-32015 GCF_001263595.1 Phalaenopsis equestris
TTTCCCTCAATCTCCTCCGTCTCTAATCTCTCTATAGTTTTTCATTCTCCCACTCTCTCCATCTCACTCTCTTCCTCTCTCACCCTACATTTTTCTCTTCCTCTATCTCTCTTGCTCTCATTTCTCTCTCTTTTTTTTCCTGTGCTCACTCTCTCCTTTTTGATATCTCTTGCACTATCAATCTCTCTATTCCCGTTCCTCCTTCTTTCTCTACTCTCCATCCCTTCCTCCCTCTTTCGTCTCTCTCGTTTTGTCCTTGTCTCTAGCTAATACTTTTCTATTTCTATCCCTGCCTCCCTCCGTCCTTCCCTCCGTTTCTCTCACTCTCAAAATTTTCTATTCCCTCCCTTAATATTTTTCTATTGCTCTACATCCTTTGCACTTTCTTTCAATCTTTTCACCTTTATATTTCTATCTATATCCCTCCATTAAGATTTTTCTATTGATCTACATCCTTTGCACTCTCCCTTAATATTTTTCTGTTGCTCTACATCTTTTGCATCCTTTCCTCTCTCTTTAACAATTTCTCTATTCCCTCGTTTAATATTTTTCTATTGCTCTACATCCTTTGCACTCTCTCTGAATTTCTTCAACTTTCTCATTCTGTCCTTCTCTCTAGCTCAAACTTTTTTATTTCTATCCCTCCCTCCCTCCGCCTTCCCTCCTTTCCTCCCTCTTTTACAATATATTTATTCCCTCCCTTAATATTTTTCTATTGCTCAACATCCTTTGCACTCTCTCTTAGTCTTTTCTCCTTTCTATTGCACTCTCTTTCTTTGCCACTCCCATTCTCACTCCCACTTTATCTCTCTACCATTATTAGGCCTCCTCTCTCCCTCTTCATCTTTATCTCTACTCCCTCTCTATGACTCCTTATATCTTCCTATTTGTTGCTTTTACTTTCTCTCTCCCTCCTTCCCTCCCTTCCTTCTCTCTTACTCTATCTCTTTTCTCTCTTCACTTTTGTCCCTAGCTCTCCTTCTTACTCTTCTCTCATTCTATTGAAAACTCTATCTCTCACATCCTCTTGTTTATCTCTCAATCAATCTCTCTTGCCCTTCCTCCATCACTTTTTCTCTTTCTATCACTCCCTCTCTTTTTATCGCTCTACCTCTCTCAGGTTCATTCTCCCACTCTCTATTGCAATCTCTATCTCCCTTTATCTCTCTCTTGCTCTCCCTCTTTATTTCTCTCTCTTTGGCTCCCTCTCCTATTTTCTATCACTCACTCTCTTTCTTGCTTGGGCTTTCTATTTCTCCTCTCACTCTTCTTTTTTCCTTCTCTCTTCCCTTCCTTCCCACTCTCTCTCTCTCCCTTTATTTAATTCCTTACCTATCTACCCCACTCTTTATACCCCTTGCTCTTTCCCCCCCCCCCCCCCTTCTTTTGTCTCCTCCTATTCTCACAATATCTCCCTCCCTCTCTTCTTCTCCTCCCTCTCCCACTCTATCCCTCTTTTTTTTCTCTATCCCTCCAATGCTCTTTTGTCTCTCCCTTCATTACTCTCACTCTTTCTTACCCTCTTATGCCGTTCTCTCTTCTCTCAGTTTTGTTCTCCCTCTTTTCATCTCTCTTTCTGTCTATACCTTCATTAGTTCTCTCACTAACTCGCCCTTCATCATTTTCTCTCCCTCGCTCCAATCCTTTTCTCTCTCCCTCTTACTCTGTTTTCTCTCACTATCTTTCCTCTCTCATACCTTTCTTATTCTCACTCTCCCTCAGTCTTCCTACATCTCCCTTTCTTTCTCACAATACCATTCTCTCACCCTCACTTCCTATCATTATCTCTTGCACCTCTCAGCTCGTTCCTCCCTCTCTTCCTTGCCCTCTTTCTCTCTCCCTTAATTGTTTTGCTTATCTGTTTAACTCCTCCCTCTCTCTATCATGCTTAATCTCCTTCTCTTCTCTCTTTTCTTACTGTCTCCCCTTCTCTATTACTCACAGTCACTCCCATTTTTTTCTACCCTCTCACCATTCCTCCCTTTCTCTCTGTCCATCTCTTCATCTCTCTCTCTTGCTTTATCACTCTCCCTCTAGCTCTACCTCCCTCTCACTCCCTCTCTCTTCCCTCTCAATATTTCTTTCTCACTCTCTCTAGCTCTCTCCATCTTTCTATGTCCATCTATCACACTATTTCTTCCTCCTTTTCTAGCTCAATCTTTGTTTTCTCTCTCTAGCTCTCTCCTACTCTTCCCACCTTTCTCAGACTCCCTCCTTATTACTCCATTTTTCTCTTTCTCTCTCTCACTCTCTCCCTTTCTTTGCCTCTTCATATTCTCTCTCTCAGTCTTCTAATAGATTCACCCTCCTCTCTTTTCTCCCAAGCTTTATTTTTCCTCTCACCCTCTCTTAGTCTACATCAATCTAATTATGTCTCACTCTATTCAAGTCTCTCACATTATCTCTCTCCTCCCTCTCTTACCTCTTGCTCCTGAGAGAATCTCTATCTCTAAGTTTCATGCTTTCTGTTCTCTATCTCTCTCACTCACTCATCACTCTCTCCCCATTTTTAACTCCTACCCTTGTTGTTTCTTCTTAACCTCTCACTCTCTTTTTTTCTATTTTCATTATCACTTTCCCTCTTTATCTCTTTCTTCTCTCTCTGTAAATCACTCTTATGCTCTTGTTTTCTCACTCTCTCTCTCTCTCTCACTCCATGACCACTCTCTTTTTTCTCACCCTTTCTATTTGTCCATAAATCTCTACCTAGTTCTCCCTTCACTCACTTCTCCCTCTCTCTCTCCATTCTCTATCTCTTTCCATTATACCCTCTCTCATTATTCTCCATCTCAGCCCCTCTCCATCCCACACACTCTCTCAATATTATTTATCTTGAGTGAGAGAGGGGTGAGAAAGTAGAATGAGAGAGAAAAAGAGAAAAAAAAAGAGAGTGAGGGAAGATAGTGTGAGAGAGAGTGTATGATAAAGAGAGATAAAGATGTGTGTAAGAGAGAGGGAGGGAGTGAAATTGGGAGGGAAAAAGAGAGAAATAGAGAGAGAAGCATAAAAGAAGGTGAGAAATAGTGAGAGACAGAGATAAAAGGGAGGGAGAGAAGAGAACAATACAAAGATAGAGTGAAAGGTGAGAAAAAGAGTGAGCGATAAAGCAAGAGAAAGAGTAAGCAATGATAGAGTGGAGTAAGTGTGATAAAGGAGAGAGCACGAGAACGAGAAATAGAGAGAGTTAGAGGAGGTTAGAAAGATTAAAGAGAGAGTGGGAGCAATAACATGAGAGAAGAGAGAGTGAGGAAAGAAAGAGCAAGAGTGAGAGAGGAAGACATTGAGTGAAAGAAAGAGGGAGAGAGAGGGAGGGAAGTGAGAAAGAGCAGAAGAAAGAGTGAGAGAGTATCGTGAGGATTAAAGAGAGAAGGGAGGGAGTAAAGTGAGTGAAATTGAAGAGAGAGAGAAAGTGAGAAAGGGAGGAAAAGTGTGAGAGAAATAGAGATAGAAGAATGTCTAAAAGAAGAGTGAGGAAGAGAGATGAAGTAAACAAGAGAGCGAGAGAAGGGGCCACAGAGAGAGAGAGGGTGGGAGAGAAAGAGTGATAGAGGAGGGAGTAACTTAAGGTAGTAAGAAAGAGATAATAAAGAGAGAGAAAGAGGGAGGGAGTGAAAGAGATTCTTAAAAAGAGTGAAGGAAAGAGGGAGAGTTAGTGAGAGAGAAATAGAGAGAAAAGAAAGTGAAGGATGAGCAAGAGAGAATGAGCTTGAGGGGGAGAGAGTTGGAGAAGAAGAGAAATATTGGGAGAAAGAGGGTGAGATGGAGAGAGAGACATGAAGAGAGTGTGGGAGAGAGAGAAGGAGAGAGGGAGAATATTGAGTGAGAAAGAGAGAGAGTGAGTGAGTAAGAGAGTAAGATTGAAAGTAAAATTCAATAAAGAGTAGCAATAGAGTGAGAGAGAAATAAATATAGAAGAGAGTGTAAGGGAAGATAGAACAAGACGGAGGGAGGAGAAGAGAATGAGTGAGAAACAAGAGACAACAAGATAGAGAGAATGAGAAAGGAAGGAATAGGGGATATAGAGAAGAGAGGGAGAAAGGAAGTGAGAGAAAGGGAAAGAATTATAAGATGAGAGTGAGAGAAAGAAGAGAGAGCAATTGAGAAATAGTAAGGAGGAGAAAATACAGGGAGCCAAAGAGGAAGAGAGAGGGAGAGAGAAATATTGAGAAGGAAATGGACAACAACTAAAAAAAGAGCAAGAGAGATTAAGAAAGGGGGTTAGAGAGAGAGAAAGAGAGAGAGAGAAAGGTTGAGAGAGAGAGAGAGAGACAAAGTGTAAAGAGGTTTGAGGTTGACAGAATGAGAGAGATGTGGAGGGAAGATGATCAAGAATGAAATTAAAGAGGAATTTTGAAAGAGCGAGAAAGGGAGAGAGAGATCGAGAGAAAATTAAAGAGAGAAGGAGTGAGGAAAAAATAGAGAAAAAGAGGGAGGGAGTGAGAGAGAGAGAGTTAAATTGAAGATAGACAGAGAGAGCAGGAGAGAAATAGAAGGAGAAGAGAATGAGAAAAGATAGAGCAAGAATGACGGCAAATGTGTGAAAGATAAGAAGAGAGAGGGAGAGATGGGGAAGGAGGGAGAAGCAGAGTGAGAAGTGTGAGAGAAAGTGAGAAAAAATGAGAGAAAGATGAGGGTAGAGTAAAAAGAGAGTGACTAAGCTAGAGGAAAAATCTTGAGAAACAGAAAGAAAAATTTAAGGAGAAATAAGGATAGAACATAGAGTGGGACAAAGATTGAGAGAGGGAATGGGTGAAAAAAGGGAGACAGAGGGAGTGATTGAGATGATTAACAAGGGTGAGAAAGAGAGCGAGAGTGGGAGTGGGACAGAGAGTTAAGAGAGAAATAGAGAGAAAATGGAGAGAGAGTGAACATAGAGCAAGAGTGATTCAGTGAACAGGAAAAAGGGAAGGAGAGCAGTAAAATGAGTAGAGATAGAAAGAGGACGTAGGAAGGGAGTGTTTTGCGGTTGGATAGGAACTGAGAGAGAGCAAGCAAGAGAGAGAGAGAGCAAGTGAGAGAGTGAGAGAGTTATACAGACTGAGAGAGAAAGTAGATGGAGTAAGAGAGATAATAAAAGAGAGGGAGAATGAGATAGAGATAGTGCAAGAGAAAGCGATAAATAGAGAGGAAGGGGAGGAGAGTGAGACACAAAGGGAGTTGGGAAGGGAGGGAGGGGAAGACAGTTGAGGGTGTAAGAGCAAACGCGAGAAAGAGGACTAATAGAAAGAAAAGTAAGAGAGATTATAAGAGAGAAGGAGAGAGAGTGAGAAAGATACTGTGTGCAAGCGAGTGAGAGAGACAGAGAGAGGGAGGTGGAGATAAGAAGCGAGAGAGATAGAGTGAGGGAGAAAAAGGGGGAGAAATATAGAGAGTGGTAGGGGGAGATGAAGAGAGAGAGAGGGATAGAGAGAATAAGATAAGTATGGAGTGAGTAGAGGGAGCATTAGAGAGGAGAAAGAGAATGTGGGGAGAGAGAGAGTGAGCAAGAGAGTTGAGGGAGGGAGGGAGAGTATGTGTGTGAGCGAGGGGGAGAGAGAGAGATAAAAAAATGGAGGGAGAAAGAGAGAGTGTGTGAGTGAGGGAGAAAGAGGTACAGAGTGGCTTGGAAGGGGGAGAGATATGTATGGACTGCGAGAGAGGGGTTGGAGAGATGAGAGAGAGTAAGAGAAAGTGAGGGATAGTAATTGAGAGAGAGCAAGAAATGGAGTAAACGTGAAGCTCAAAGAAAGAAAGGATAAGAGAGAGGGTGTGAGATATAGCAATAATGTGAGAGAGAGAGAGAGAGCTAGGAAGAGGATGAGAGGAAGAGGGAGAGGGTGAGGGATAAAGAGAGTGGGGGAGGGTGGTAGAGAGGATAGAGAAGAGAGATAGAGTAGAGAGGATAGAGAGACGAGACTGAGAGAGAGGGATAGAGGGAGAGCGAGAGAGTTATAAAGAGAGAAAAGTGAGAGATTGAGAAAGAAGGGGAGAGAATGAGAGTGATAGAAAGAGAAAATAGTGTAAAGAGCAAGAGAGGTGGAGTGAAAGAGACGGTGGGAGAGACAATGAATGGTGTGAGAGAAGAATAAGAGAGAATACAGAGAGAGTAGAGGGGAGAATAATGAGGAAAATTGAGAGAGGAAGGGAGATAGAGAAGGAGAGAAAGAGGGACACAGAGAGGGAGGATTTGCAGAGAGGGAGTATTTGATGGATGGAATGGGTAAGAGATATTAAGAGATAGAGAGTGATAGAGAAAGCAAGGGAGAGAGAGTGAGACAGAGAAAGAAGATAGAGTGAGACAGAGAGAGAGAAAGAGAGTGATGGAGAGGGCCAAGGGAGAGGGAGAACGTGAGATAGAGAGTAAGAAGAAGCAAACTAATACATTCAAACAATGAGAGAGAGAAAGAGAGAGAGAAGAGAAAGAGAGAGAGCAAGAGGGTGAGAAAGACATTGAGAAAGAGGGGTGTGAGAGAATGATAGATTGAGTACAAAAGCTATATAGAGAGTTACCCAAGAGTGATGAGACCAAGACGGAGAGGAAGAGTGAGAGAGAGGGGGAGGTTGAGAAAGAGCTAGAAAGACTGACAAAGTGAGAGAAAGGGAGATAAAAAGAGTGAGATAGATAGAAAAAGATAGAATAGAGATAAGAGAGATAGGGAGAGAGGGAAGGAGGGAAAGGGGGATGGAGAGAGAGATAGAGGTAAAGATAGGGTGAGGAAACAAGGGACGTAGCAGAGGAGAAAGAACTAAAGTGATGAAGTTAGAAAGAAAGAAAAGGAGGGTAGGAGAGAGAGAAAGAGAGTGAGATAGAGAAGTAGAGAGAGACTAAGTGAAAATTAAAGTAAGAAACATAAAGAGAGCAAGAGAGAAGAATAAAAATAGAAAGGAATGGTGAGGTAGCTGGAGAGAAATATGGAGTTATGAAATAATGAGAGATTGAGTTTGTGAGAAAGAGAGACTGAGGGAAGGAATGACAGAGATTAAAGAGATAGCAAGAGCTAGCAGAAATGAGAGTGTGTGAGATAGAAACGGAGAGAAGACAGGCCGTGGGAAGCTAGAGAAATAGAGATGAGTGAAAGATAAAGAGGGGAAAAAAGTAGAGTATGAGTGAGAAAGAGCGAGAGAGAGAAGGAGATTACGAGGGAGATAAGGAGAGAGAGGGAGTTGGGGAGTGGGATTGAGTGAGAAGATAGAGAGAGAACTAGGAAGGCATGGAAGTAAGAGAGAGTGGTAGAGAGAGGGAGTGCGAGATAGATGGAGAAAAAGAGTGAGAGTCATGAAGTAGAAGAGAGAGAACCATAGAAAGAGAGTAAAAGAGAAAATAAGATAGAGAGAGCAGATAGTGAGAAAGAGAGAAAGAGGGAGGGAAAATAATAAAGAAGAGTGGAAGATAAATTAAGGGAGAGATAGAGGAGAGAGTGAGAGAGAAAGAGCATGATAGAAAGATAAAGTAAGATGGAGAGTAAGAAGGTGAGCTAAGGAGAATAAGAGAGAGTGACCTAGTGAGGTACATTGAGGTGACCTAGAGAGCATGACTTAATGAGTAAGAAATATAGAGGGAGGAATGATTGAGTGAGAATGATGTGGGAGAGTGAGAGAGAATGAATGAGAGAAAGAGAAAGACTATGAGAGAGAAGAGGATATAAGATGTGGAAGGACAGAGAGGGATGAGAAAGAAATAAAGAGATTAGGAGATATGGAAGGAAAGAGAAAGTTTGAAGAGGGAGAGAGAGGGTGCTAGGGGGCGAAATATAGAGGGAGAGAATTAGAATAAAACTAAGAAAAAAGTGAGAGATAGAGTGAAAGAGAGGGAGGGAGCGAGTAAAAGTGAAAGCAAGGGAGAGGGAGAGTGGACAAGTATAAAAGAAAGTGGGAAACTATGAGGGAGAGATGTTTTGCATGTTGATCCAAAAGAAAACAATTACAAGATTTGGAATTGGTCCCCTGTCTAAAATCCAAAAATCACATAACTCACTCATAAGGGTGACCCATCCTCAAAAAGACTCAACTCAAGTAGAAGGGAGAAACAAATAACACTGTATATATATATATATATATATATTTACAAAACAGCCCACAAGCAAAACTAAACATCTGAACACCGAGTAACAAAAAGTAACACAGGCTCAGTATCAGAACATGACTAATCATGGCCACAAACACTGTCCCAACAATCATTTTTGCACTCTTAGGTAAGGAATTTGAAGCTTGTCCCCCTTAGTTAGTAAGTGTAGGGAGGGGGAGAAGATTTTGGATTCCTCAGGATGATCAGCATTAGCACCCTCCATAGCCAGAAAATTTGCAGGTCTATTAGCTTCCCTATACACAAATGAGAAATGAATCTTACTTTCAAGGTTGAGCTTTTTAATTCTGTGAATCCATTGATTAATGTGCCAAGAGAAAGACATCTTAAAATTGAGTAACTCCACCAGCAGGGAGGAGTACACTTTAGTAATAATGCACTACCACTTATTCTCCTTAGCAAATTTTAATGCCCAATATAGAGCAGCAGCTTCAGTTTCCAAAGCATCATCAGCTATAAAGGGGCCTTATAGAACAACAAAGTGAAAGTGAAAGAAAAAAAGTAAGGTAAGAGAGAGTTAAAAGAGGGAAAGCGAGATAGAGATTGTTGTTGAGGGATAGGGAAGAGAAAGAGTAAGGTAAGAGAGAGAAGAGAGAATGACAGAAGAGAGAGTAAGACGGAGAAAAGAGAGCATGAGAGGGATAAAGAGGGATTGACTAGAGAGTGTTAGGGAGAGTAAGTGAGGGAGATAATGAGATAGTGAGATAGAGGAAGGTAGCGATAGAGATTGAACTAAGAGGAATTGAGATAGGGAAAGAAAAAGTGAAAGAGGGAGAGGGAGAGAGAAAAGAGAGTGAGGGAAAATAAATCAAGAGAGAATGAGTGAGAGGGAGAGAATGAAGGAGAGAAGGAGAATAAAAGAGACAGAAGCATAGAGTGGGAGGGAGAGAGTGTGAAAGAGGGGGAGGAAAGAGAGTGAGAAACATAGAGATTGAGGGAGAGAAGAGAGAGAGAAGGAGAGGGAGAGGGGGATGGAGGTAGAGAAAGAGTAAATAAGGAGAAAGAGGAAATAGAGATAGAAAAGAGAGCAAGTAAAAATTTGAGAAAGAGAACCATAATGACAGTTATAATAGGGAGTGAGATAGAGAGAGCAAGAAAAAAATGTTGAGGGAATAGAGAGTGAGGGAAGAGGGAGCAAGAGAAAGAGTGGTAGAGGGAGAAAGAGCAAGAGGATCATAGTAGGGGAAGAGGCAGATATAGCCGGAGAGAGGGAGAGAGGAAGTGAGCTCAAGAGAGAGAGAGCCAGAGAGAGAAACAACATGCAAAGATGTGAGATGGAGAGCAAGTGATAGATAGAGCAACGGAGAGAGAAAGTTACGTGTAGTAGAGAGTGTGAGCAAGAGAGAGAGAGAGAAAGAGAAGTAAAGAAAGGGAGAGATCAGGAAGGATAAAGAATAAAAAGTTTGATAGTATGTGTGTGTTTGTGAGAGAGAGTATGACAGAGTGTGTGTGAGAGAAGAGGGAACCAAATAGAAGAGTGAGAGATAGAAAAAGAAAGAGATAGAGAGAGAGCAAGAGAAGGGAGAGGGGGTGAGAGGGAAGGAGGGGAAGAGAGTGAGAGAGAGAAAATAAAATAGAAAGGAATAGGAGAAAGATGGGGAACAATAGGGGAGCGAGAAATAAAGCAAGAAAGAGGGAGAAATACCGAGATGAGTGGATGAGTGAAAGAGGGTTAGGCAAAAATAGAAGAATGTATGTTGAAGAGAGAGCGTGTGCAAGATATTTCAAGAAAAAGATAGCTTGAGAGAGTTACAGTGTGAGAGAGGGATATATTTTGAGAGAATAAGAGAAAGAGAGAAGGAGAGAAGAGAAGAGCGAGAGAAAGAGCGATAGAGGGAGGCAGAGAGAGTCATAATGAAATATTGAGAGAGATAAATGAGAGAGTGAGAGGAGAGAGAGAAGAGAGAAAGAGAGGGAGGCTAAAACATATGGAATGAGATAAGGAGAGAGAGGCTGGCAGATTGAAAGACAAAAGGAGTTATAAAAGAGCAAAAAAAGAGAGGTAGGTGTGATAAATAAGAATAGAAAGAACGGGATGGATGTATAGAGGGAGGCAAAAAAGAGAGAGGTGAAATAGAAGAAAGAGGACGAGAGAGAGGACGAGAGAGAGCAAGAGAGATATAGAGAGAGAAATATTAAGTGTAAGACCAAGGGAGAGATATTGAGATAAAGAGAAAGTGAGAGAGAAGACAGTGGGAGAATGAGAGAAGAAAGGGTGTGCGAGATAGAGGTAGTGATTATGAGCGAGGGAGATGGATAGATAAAGATGAGGTAAAAAAGGGAGAGTGAAGTGTGAAAGAAGAGGGGAAAAAAGAGAAAGGGAGTAAGATAAATGTGGAGGGCGAAGAGAGATAGTAAGAGGTGGAGTGGGAGTCAGAGAGAGTTAGGCAATGAGTGAGCTAGAAAGAGATAGAGAGCAAGCAAGAAAAAGGAGAGAGGGAGAGAATAAGAGTGAGAGAAAGAGAGGAGGTAAAGAGAGTGTGTGAGGAAGAGGAAGTGAGAGGGAGATTGAGAGATGAAGGCAAGATGAAAGGAGAGATGGAAGGCACGAGTGAGAGGAAGAGGAAGCGGGAGGGAGGGAGAGTGATAGAGGCAGACAGACAGAGTTGAAAGACAGATAGGGAGATTGTGGGAGACAGAGGGCGTGAGATTAAATAAAAAGAGTGAGAAAGAGAGAGAAAGAGTGGGAGTGAGAGAAAGAGAAGGATGGAGATTAAAAAAAGAGAGAAAATGATCGAGAGATAGAATAGAGAGAATGAGAAGAAAGAGAAGAGAGATGCCATGTGAGAAAAAGAGAGATATATAGATGAGAGAGAGACAAAAAGAAAGAGAGTGAGAGCAAGAAGCACTAAGAGAGCATGATATTGAAGAGAGAGCTACATATGTAAGAGAAGGTAGAGGGATAAAAAAGAGAGTGGAGAGACAATTAAATTGAGAGATAATGTGGGAAAGGGAGGGAAAAAGAGAATGAGAGGAGATAAAAAGGGATAGACGTAAAGAAAGTGAGGAGGATTAAAGAAAGTGGGGGGGAGAGAGAATAGAGGGATAGAGAAAGAGAGAAAGATATGAAGAGAGGAAGCTAGGGATGGAGAGAAGAAAAGAAAGAGAGGAGAGAGAGAGAGAGAAAATGGAGTAGGAGAGGTAGGGTGAGAGAGATGTCAAAATATAGAGAGAATGAGAGAGAGTATAAGAGAGATAGAAGCAGGGAGACAGAGAGCGAGATGGAGAAGGAAGGAGAGAAAAGATGAAGCAGGAGAATAGATTGATAAACATAGAGTGAGAAAAAATAGAGAGAGATAAAGGGAGAGAGGTATAAATTAAAAGAGAGAAAGTGATAGAGAGGGAGAGTAAAAGTAAGAGGCAAGCTAAGTGAGAGAAAGAAGTGAGAGCATGTGAGAGAGAGGGAAGAAGAGAGAGAGAGAGTGAGAAAAGTGAGAGCAAGAGAGAGTGATAAAGAGTAGAGATAAAGAGAAAATACAAAAGAGAAGTTTGAGGAGAAAAGATGTAGAAAATGAAGGAGATAAAAAGGAAGTAAGGGCAAGAAATGAGAAGAAAGAGAAGAGAGAGTATTAGAAAGAGAGAGGAGGCATAAGAGGGGGTGATAATTAAAGAGAGAGAAAAAGAAGAGAGAGAGCAAGTGGGGAGCAAGAGAGGGGAAAGGCATGGAAGAGAGAGGGAGGGCGAGTGAGATAAATAGAGCAAGAGAGAAAGAAAGTGAGAGAGTGAGAGTGAGGGAGGGAGAAAGGGACGGAGGGTGGGAGGGTAAGTGAGAAAGTATGAGAGAAAACATAAAAGTAAGAAGAGAGTGAGTTTGAGAAGCAAGAGATCAAGAGAGAGAAAGAGATGGTGAGAGAGAAAAGAGATAGAGAAAGGAAAGCGAGAGAGATGGAGAGAGAAAATAGATAGAGAAGGAAAAAGAGAGCAAGCAAGAGAGAGAAAAATAATAAGAAATAGAATAGAGAAAAGAGAGTAAGAGTGAAAGTAAGAGGAGAGAGAGGGATGGAGTGAGAGGGTAAGAGAAAGAAGAGAGAGCAAACATGGAAGCTAGAGAGATAAGAAAGAAGTGAGTGAGAGGGACAGAGAGAGTGGAAGAGAGAAAGAATGAAAGTAATATAGAGAAAGAGAAAAGTGTAAAGGGAGAGTGAGGTAGAGGTACGGAGTGGGAGATAGGGCAGCAGAAAGAGGGAGATAGAGCTGTGGGAGAGAGAGAGCGAGTATGGGAGAGGAGGAAAGACATGGAGAGAGAGCAAGGTGAAGGGAAGCGAGTGAGAAAGTCTAGATATAGTGAGATAGGGATATAGAGAAATAGCATGAGCAAGGGAGTGAGAGCGATTTAGAGAGAGCAAGAGTGAGGGAGAGAGATAGAAAGAGATCTTAAAGTTGGGGGAGGAAAAGAAATAGAAACGAATGAGGGGGGTAAGAGGAGATTGATAGAGAAAGCATGAAAGAGATAAAGCTAAAGATATATAGAGAGTAAAGGAAAGAAGATAGATACAATAAGAGAAAAGGAAAGAGAGGGATGGATAGAGGGTGAGAGAGAGAGAGGGTGAAAGAATGGATAAAGTGAGAGGGAGGAAGGGAGGGAGAGCAAGAGAGTATAATAGAGAGTGATTAGAGAGAAGATACAAAGAGAGGAGAGAGTAGAGAGAGTGATAGTGAGGGAGGAAGTGAGGTATTGTTGTGTGTGAGAGAGAGAGAGAGCAAAGATATAAGAGTAAGATAGAGGGAAAAAGTGAATAAGAGGTGGCGGGAAGGGAAGAGGAAGAGGGTGAGAAAGTGGGAGACAGTGAGAAGGAAAGAGGGAGGACAAAAAATATGGAAGAATGAGGAGGTCCAAAGAGAGAGGGTAAAGAGAAGGTAGAAAAAAGTGAGCGATATGGAGGGTGAGAGAGGGGGGAGAGAGAGAGCAAGAGAGAAAAAGTGTGGGAGAGAAAAAAAGGGAGCAAGAGAATGGGGAGAGTAAAAGATGAGAGAGAGAAAGCTATAGCAAGAAAAGGATAGAGAGTAGGAAGGGATGGCTGGATGGAATGCTAGAGAGGGAGAGAGAGAAAAGGATAGCGAAGAGAAAGCAAGAGAGTGGGAGGCAGAGACCGATATAAAGAGAGAGCAAGTAGAGAGAGTGACAAAAGAAGAGTGACAAAATTGAAATGGATAGAGAGATAAAAGAGATAGAGAAGGAATTAGAGCAAGCAAGTTAGGGTAAAGTGAAGAGAGAGAACGAAAGAGGAAAGGGAGATAGAGAGAGGGTAGGTCAAAAAGAGTGATATAAACGGGGAGAGAGGGGGAGTGTGAGGGAAAGAGAGAGTGAGAGAGAGAAAGT
>NW_018246567.1:32064-32294 GCF_001263595.1 Phalaenopsis equestris
GCTAGAGTGTGAGAAGAGAGAGAGAGAGAGAGCAAGTGCCAGAGAAAGAGAGAGGAAAGATAGGGGAGAGGGAGGGAGGGAAGGTAAGATAGTGGGAGAGGGAGGGATGAGAGAGAGAGATAGAAAGAAAAAGGGGGGTGAGATAGTGTGAGAGGGAGGGAGGAGAGAGAGAAATAGAAAGAAAAAGAGAAGAGAGAAAGAATGAATTAAAAGAGAGGAGGGAGGGAAAG
>NW_018246567.1:32304-35393 GCF_001263595.1 Phalaenopsis equestris
AAGAGAGAGAAAGGGAGAGTGAGATAGATAGAGCGAGAGAGAGAGTCGGAGAAAGTGAGAGAGTGAGAGTGAAGAAGGTATAGAAGGAAAGCAAGAGGGTAAGAGAGAGTGTGGGAGAGAGTATAGAGAGCAATAGATGGAGAGAGGGAGAGAGAGTTAGAAAAAGAATGAACATATTGAGTTAGAGAAGAAAGAGATCAAGAGAGATAGAGAGAAAGGGAGAGCAAGAAAGATAGTGAGAGAGCAAAGAGATAGTGAAGGCAAGAGAGAGCAAGCAAGTGTGAGAAGGATAACAAGAAAGAGAGAAGAAAAAGAAGAGTAAGAGAGAAAGGCTGAGAGGGGAGAGAGAGTGGGAGAAAAAGTATGAGAGAGGGATTCATAGAGCGATATAAAGAAAGAGCTAGATGTGAGAGTGAGTAAAAAAGAGTGACAGAATAGAAAAAGATAGAAATATCAAAAATATACAGAAGGAAAGAGAGTGAATGAATGAATGAAAAGTGAGAGAGAGAGAAAGAGAGAGAGAGGGAGAGAGATTGATTAAGCGAGAAAGAAAGAGAGAAAGTGAGAGAGTGAGTGTGAGGGAGGGAGAGAGGGAGGGAGGGCTTGAAGGTAAGAAATAGAGTGGGAGAGAGGATAGAGAACAAGGGATAGAGATAGGTAGAGAGATTTATAAAGAGAAAGAAGAGAGCAAGTTAGAGAAGAAAGTGATCAAGAGATAGATAGGGAGAAAGGGAAAGCGAGAGAGGTGGTGAGGGAGTAAAGAGATAGAGAGGGAAAGAAAAAGAAAGAAAGAGAGCAAAAGGCAGAGAGTGATAGAAAGAAAGAGTGAGAAGAGAAAATGAGAAAAGATGAGTGAAAAAATAGCAAGCTTTTCCATCTTCTCTTTTTGGTTCTCTCTCTGTTGCTTGCTCTCTTTAATTCTCTTTCTTTCTCAATCTCTCTATTGCTTGCTCTCGTGCCTCTCTCTTACTTAAATTCTCATTCCCTCTCTCCTTCCATTCTTCTTTCTATCATTCTTTCGTGCTCTTTTCTACTTCCCTCCCTCTCAATCTCACTTTCTTGTGCCCTCCCCCTCCCTCATTCCATCCATTCCTCCTTCCCCTTCCCTTCATCTATCTCTTCAATCTTATTTCTTGTTCGCTCAATCCCCCCTCACTTTCTTTCTCTCGTTATCCCCCTTTATCTCCCTCCCACACTTCATATAGCTCTTCTCTTTCCCCCTTTCTCTCCTTCTCTCTCTCCGTAGTCCCTCCTTCCCTCACTCCCTCTCTATTAACTATCTTCTTTCAATCTCTTCTCTCACTCTCTCTCTCTCTCTCTCTCACACTCACTTCTCTATTCTTTCACTCGCTTATCTCTCTCTCTCTCCATGTCTCCCTCCCCCTCTTTAGTTCTTTTCTCACCCTTTCTCTTTAAACATCTGCATCCTTCCCTTATTATTTTTCTGACCCTCTTTTCTCTACCTTGATTTCTCTCATATTGTTCTCTCACTCACTCTTTTTGTCTCCTACTCTTCCAATCTCTTTTTTCTCCCTCACTTTCTACCTCTCTATATTTTCTCTCACATATCTTTGTCTCTTCTCTCTCCCCCCACTCTCTTGTTCTCTATCACACTCTCTCCATCCCTCCTCTCCCCTTTATCTTGCCAACTCTCTCTCTTTCTCTCTCTCTGTTCTCTCTATCCCTCTCTCACACACACACTCATCCACTGTATCCCTCCTTCTCTATTTCTCTCTATGTTCCTTTCCTATATCTTGCTCTCTCTCTCCATCTCCCTGCTTTTTTCCAACTATCTATCTTTATCACTATTTCTCCCTCTGACCCTCCATCTTTCCTTCCCTTGGTTTTTCTTTTTATTTGATCTCTTTTACTTCTCTTCTTATCTCCCTTTTCTATCTATTACTCTCTTTTTCACTCTCTCTCATTCTCGCTTTTTTGTTATTCTCTATTTTATATATTCTTTCACATTTTTTTACCCTCTCTCCCTCTCTAACTTTCACTCTATATCTAACACACTCTATCTCTCTCTCCTTTTTTGTTTTCTCTCTCACTCTCCCTCCCTTCCATTTGGGTTCTCCCTCACTACCTTTTCTCTCTCTCTTTCTCTCGCTCATCTCTAACTCTCTCCCTCCCTTTATCACTTTCTCTCTCTTTTTATACCTTTCATGCTCTCTCTATCCCTCTACTTATCTCCCACCTTTTATCACTCTCCCTCCCACTATTTCTTGCTCTCTCTCTCTCACTCTCTCTATTTCCTTCTCTATCTCCCTCTCTCCCTCTCCCATTCTTCTCTACTCTCTTTCACTCTCTCACCAATCAACCCTCTCTGCCTTCCCTTCCCCTCTCTCTTTTTCTCCCTCTTTCTTTACCATCTCATCCTCTCTCTCTTTCCTTCTTACCTCATTTTCTCTCTCTAACTTTCTCTTTCTCTCTCACTCCTTTCTCCCTTCCTCTGCCCTCCCTCTATCTCTCTTGCATTCTTTTATCTCTCTCTCCTCTTTCTTGCTCTACCTCTTGCTCATTCTCTCTACTTCTCTATCTTTTCACTTGCTTTCCCTCTCTCTTCTCTGTATCAAACTTTTCTTTTGCTCATATTCTCTATCTCTCTTTTACTCTCTCTCATGCACTTCCTAATAATACTACACCCTCCTTCCAACCTTCCCTCCCTTTCTCACACTCAAACTCTCTCTCTCACTCTTTATTTCTCTTGCTCACTCTCTCACCAACTCTATCTGACCTTCTCTCTATCGTTACCGCTCATCTCTCTCTCCATTTCTCTTTTATTCTTTCTCACTCTAACATGGACTCTCATATTTCTCACTCTTTCTATTTTCTCACTCCCACATTTCTTTAACTCTCTTTATTTCTCACTCTCTCTTTTCCTCTTTTCATCTATCTCTCTCTCTCTTCATCCCATCTTCTCTCTCTGATTGTATCTTCCTCTTTCTCTTTCTCTCACTCTTATAGTTTTATCACTCTCTCTTCTCTTTCTAATCTTCACTCGCTTCTCTCCCACTCTCTCTTTCACACAATTTTTTCTCTTTATATTTTCTCAAGCTCTTCCTCTCGCACATCCTTCTCTCTCTCTC
>NW_018246567.1:35494-36706 GCF_001263595.1 Phalaenopsis equestris
TCACTTATCTCTCTATAGCTTCTCTTTCTTCTCTTTCTCACTTTCTCTCTCTATTACGCCCCCTCTCTCCCTCCCTCACTTTCACTCTATCCATCTTCTCTCTATTACTCTCTCTTACTTTATCTCTCGTAACCTACATCTCTTGCACTCTCTCCCTCTATCTCTCTCCCTCCCTCCATACATCTTTATTTGTCTCCCTCAATCTCTCGCTACCTCTCTCCTTATCTCTTCTCTCTATCACTCTCTCACTCTCTATCCCTCGCTATCACACTCTATCTCTTGATCTTCTATTTCTCTCTTGCTCTCTTTCTTGCTCAAACACTCTCTCTCAAGTTCTTCTCTCTCTTCTCTCTCTCTCACTCCTAGCCCTCTCTCTCTCTATTTTTCTCCCTTACCTACCCTTCCTTTCTTTCTTTCTCTCTTGCCCTCTCCCTCACTCTCTCTTGCTCTCTCCCTCACCCTCCCTCCTTGTTTATTCAATAGATCTTCATATCCTTCTCTCTCCCTCTCTCCCTCCTTCCTTTCCTCATTCCCTCTTTAGCTCTTTTTCCCTCTCAACCTATCTCTCTTCTCTTTATTCTCTCTCTTGCTATTTCTCTCTACTTGCTATTTATCTCTCCATCCCTTTTTCTTTCTCCCACTCACTAATCTAAAAAAAACTCTCTCTCCCTCTATCTCTTGACAACAATTTGTAATTCTCTCTATCTCCCTTTATTAATTCCTCTCCAACTCTCTCTACCTCTCTCTTTCTCTCTTAATCACTCTCTCTCTCAATCGCTCTCTCTTTCTCAGTCGTACTCTTTGTTTCTTCCTCACTCAGTCTTTATCTCTCTTTCTCCCTCTCTCTCTCCCTCCTAATATATTTTTTCTCCTCATTCAAAACATCACACACTTTCTTTCTACCTCATTTTACCACCCTCTTTCTCTTCCTCCATACTTCCATCTCTCTTCCCATCCATACCTCCCTACCTCTCTCTATTTTCCTATCCCTCCCTCTTATTGCTCTCTTCTTTTTCTCCTTCTCTTCTCTCTCTTCTCTTACTTTCTCTCACTCCCCTTCTCTCCGTCACTTTCTCTCTCTCTCTCCTACCCTCTATCTCTCTCCTAAACTCCCTCTATTCCACTCTCTCACTTCCATCTTTCGATCTCACCCAACCTACATCCCCAAATTTCTCTTTTTCCCTTTCCCTCTCTCTCACCTTTCTCTTTCCG
>NW_018246567.1:36750-37793 GCF_001263595.1 Phalaenopsis equestris
CTCCCTCTCTCCCACTCCCTCCCTCCCTCTCTCCCACTCCCTTTCTCCCTCTCTCCCTCTCTCTCTATACTTCTCTCCTTAATTCTCGTCCTCCCTTTGTCTCCCCTCCCTCTCTTTATCTCTCTTAGTCTCCCTCTCTTAAGTTTTCTCTCTCTCCCACAATCTCTTTCTCACTTTCTGACCCTCCCTCTCTTTGTTTGGTCTCTCTCACCATTCTTATCTCATTCTCTCTCAACCCTTCCCACTCTCTCTCCTCGTTTGTCCTTTATTTCTCTATATTGTTCTCCCTCAATCTCTCTCTGCTAATCTAGACCTCTCTCTTGTGGTCTCTCTCTCCATCTCATCACTTAACTATCTCTTTCTCTCTCACTTTTTTACTCCCTCCCTCTCCCTCTCCCTCTCTCCCTTGATATCTCTCTCATTATTTCCTTAGTCTTTCTTCATTTCCCGCTATACTTTTCTCTCTCAACACTTTTTCTCTCTTCATTTTATCGCCCTCCCTAACTTTTTCTCTCTTTCTACCTCCCAAGCTCCCTCTCTCCTTGATTTTCTTCTTATTCATCCTCATCTCTACTATTTTCTTAACTTTCACTACCTCTCTCTCTCTCTCTCTCTCCTTCAATATCTCTTTATCTATTTCCCTCTCAATCTTATGCCTGCTCTTTTTCTCTTGCAATCTATCCCTCTCCGTTCGAACCTCATTAACTTTCACCATCTTTATTCACTCTCTTTTCTGTCACTATCTCTCTCTCTCTTCCCCTTTCATGCCTTCTTCCTCACTCTCTTGATAACTCCCTTCCTCCCTCACTCTCTCACTTCCACTTCCATGTGCTCTTTCGTTTGCTAATCATCCCTCGCTCTCCCATTCCCTACCTCTTTGCCTCGCTCTCTCTATTCCCCTTCCATTGAATATAATTCTCTACTTATATCCGCCCTTATATATATATATATATATATAGTATATATATATATGTATATATATATATATATGTATATATATATATATATACATATATATATATATATATATATATATATATATA
>NW_018246567.1:37941-54097 GCF_001263595.1 Phalaenopsis equestris
CCTTCCCTTTACACCCTCCGCTCATGCTCTATCTCTTTGTCTCTCCCTCCCACAGTCTCTCTGCCTCTTTCTTTCTCTCTTTCTTATTTTTTTGCTTCTCTCGATCTCTATTCTCTTCATCTGCTCACCATCACTCTCTCTCCATCTCATTCACTATCTCATCCTCTCTTTAAATCTCTTTTTCTTCTTTTTTCTCTCTTGCTCTTTCTATCTCCTATTCACCTCTCTTATCTCACTCTCTCTCTCAAACTCTTATCTCTCTGCTTCCTCTCTCTCTCTCTCTCTTTATCCCTCTCTCCTTTCTACCTTTCCCTTTATCTCTCACTCTTTCTTTCTTAACCTCCCTCTTTCTCCCTCCCACCCTCTCTCTCACTCTCTTGCCCTCTATCTATCTATCTCTCTTTCTCTCACTTTTCTCTCACCTTTCTCATATTATCTTCTCTACGTCCCTTTACCTCTTTCATTCTCTCTAACTCTCTTGCCATTCTCTCTTGCTCACCTCCACACTTTTGCTCTCACCCTCATTCTCTCTAATATTCTCTCTCACTTTTTTTCTCACTCCCTCACTCCCCCTCACACCCTTCCTCCTTCACCATCTCTCCTAAAAACTCCTTTTTTCTCTCCTTCTTCCCATCTCTATTACATGATCTTGACCTTTATCAATCTCCCTCTCTCCCTCTCTCCTACGATCTTGCTCTATCACGCTCCCACCCTCCTTTTCCCTTTTTATCTTTTACTCTCACTATATCTACCTCTTTTCGCATCTCTTACTTTCTCTCATCTCTCTCTTTCTTCGCCCCTTCTATATATCACTATCACAAACTCTCTCCCTCAATCTCATCCTTCTCTAATCTCTCTATCATGTTTATTTCTCCACTCCCTCCATCTCACTCTCTCCCTCTCTCACCCTACCTTTTTCTCTTCCTCTATCTCTCGTGCTCTCATTTCTCTCTTTTTTTTCTTTTTTTTCTTGTGCTCACTCTTGTGCTCAATCTCTCCTTTCTTATATCTCTTGCACTATTAAACTCTCTATCCCCCTATCCTCCTTTCTCTACTCTCCATCCCTCCCTCCCTATTTTCTCTATCTCCTCTATCTCATTCTATCCTTCTCTCTAGCTCGTACTTTTCTATTTCTATCCCTACCTCCTTCCCTCCTTTTCTCTCTCTCTCACAATATCTCTATTCCCTCCAATAATATTTTTCTATTGCTCTACTTCCTTTGCACTATCTCTTAATCTTTTCACCTTTCAATAGCACTCTCTTTTTTTGTCATTCCCATTCTCACTCCCACTTTATCTCTTTACCATTGTTAGGCCTCCTCTCCCCCTCTTCATCTCCATCTCCATCTCTATCGCCCTCTCTATGACTCTCCCTATATCTTCCTATTTGTTGCTTTCTCTTTCTCTTGCCCTCCCTCCCTTCCTTCCTTCTCTCTTACTCTATCTCTCTTCTCTCTTCATGTTTCTCTCTTGCTCTCCTTCTTACTCTTACTCTCATTTTATTGAAAACTCTATCTCTCTCACACCCTCTTGTTTATCTCTCAATCAATCTCTCTCGCTCATCCTCCCTCACTCTTTCATTTTCTGTCACTCTCTCTCTCCCCTCTCTTTTTCTCGCTCTTATCTTTCTCAGGTTCTTTCTCTCACTCTCTTTTGAAATCTCTATCTCAATTTATCTCTCTCTCTCTCTTGCTTTCCCTCTATCTTCCTCTCTCTTTGGCTTCCTCTCTTATTTTCTATCACTCACTCTATTTCTTGCTCGCACTCTCTATTTCTCCTCTAACTCTTCCCTTTTGCTTCTCTCTTCCCATCCTTCCCACCCTCTCTCTCTCTCCTTTTATCCCTCTCCTTTCCTATCTACCCCACTCTTTCAAACCCTCACTCCTTCCCTCCCTCACAAGCTCTTTTGTCTCATTCTCTCTTTTTTTCTCTCTTTCTATCTCCATATCTTCCTCCATCGTTCTCTCTCTCACTCTCTTCTTCTCCTCCCTCTCTCACTCTGTCTTCACTCTTTTCTATATCCCTCCAATTCTCTTTTGTTCTCTCTTATCATAACTCTCGCTCTTTCTCACCCTCTTATCTCGTTCTCTCTTCTCTCAGTTTTGTTCTCCCTCTCCTCATTTCTCTCTCTCTCTATATGCTTCTTTATTTCTCTTACTATCTCTCCCTTCATCATTTTCTGTCCCTCGCTCTTCCTCTCCCTCTCTATCTCACTCCCTTTTACTCTCTCTTCTCTCACTATCTTTCTTCTCTCATATCATTCTTATTCTCACACTCGCTTAGTCTTCTTATATATCCCTTTCCTACTCACAATACCATTCTCTCACCCTCACTTCCCTATAATTATCTCTTGCTCCTCTCACTCGCTTTCCCTCACTCTCTTATTTTGACTTTCTCTTCCACTCCTACTTCTTTCTATCATGCTTGATCTCCCTCTCCCCCTCTCTATTACTCACTCTCGCTCCCTTTTGTTTCTACCCTCTCACCATTCCTCTCCTTTTCTCCCTCCTTCTATTCATCTCTCTCTCTCTTGCTTTCTCACTCTCCCTCTAACTCTACCTCCCTCTCTCTTCCGCCTGACTTTTGTTTCTCACTCTCTCTAGCTCTCTCCATCTTTCTCTGTCTCATCTCTCTCTCTATTTCATCCTCCTTTTCTAGCTCAATATCCATTTTCTCTTTTTTTCTCTCTAGCTCTCTCCCACTCTCCTCACTTTCTCACACTCCCTCCTTATTACTCCCTCTATCTCTTGCTCTCCCTCACTCTCTCTCTTTCTTTGCCTCTCCATATTTCTCTCTCTCAATCTTCAAATAGATTCACACTCCTTTTCTCTTTTCTGCCACACTCTCCTTTTCCTCTTACCCTCTCTTAATCTACATCAATCTAGTTTTGTCTCAGTCTATTCAAGTCACTCACATTCTCTCTCCCTCCGTCTCTTACCTCTCACTACCTCTATCTATCCGTTTCACACTCTCCCTTCTCTATCCCTCTCGCTCACTCATCACTCTCTCTCCATCCTTAACTCTCTCCACCTCTCTCAATCTCTACTACCCCTGTTGTTTTTTTCTCAACCTCTCACTCTCTCTCATTCTTTGCTCATTCTCACTCTCCCTCTTTATCTCTCGTTTCTCTTTTTGTACATCACTCATATGCTCTCTTATTCTCACTCTCTCTCTCAATCCACGACCACTCTCTTTTTTCTCATCCTTTCTCTTTGTTTATAAATCTCTACCTAATTCTCCCTTTACTCACTCTTTCTCTCTCTACCTCATCTCTTTCTCTCCATTCTCTATCTCACTCCATCATACCTTCTCTCAACCCCTCTCCATCCCACACACTCTCTTAATATTCATTATCTTGAGTGAGGGAGGGGCGAAAAAGATAGAATGAGAAAAAAATAGAGACAAAAGAGAGAGTGAGGGAAAAGAGAGTGAGAGAGAGTGTGCAAGAAAGAGAGATAAAGATGTGTGTGAGAGAGAGGGGGAAAAAGTGAAAGAAAGAGGGACAGAGAGAGAGAGAAGCATAAAAGAATGTGAGAAATAGTGAGAGAGAGATAAGGGGGAGGGAGAGATGAGAACAATACGAAGATAGAGTGAAAGGTTACAAAAAAAGAGTGAGCGATAAAGCAAGAGAAAGAGTTAGCAATGATAGAGTGAAGTAATATTGATAAAGGAGAGACCAAGACAACGACATATAGAGATAGTTAGAGGGGGTGAGAAAGATTAAAGAGTGAGAGGGAGAAACAGCAAGAGAGAGAATGAGAGAGAAATACAGAGAGAAGACAGAGTGAGGGAAGAAAGAGCAAGAGTGAGTGAGTTAGAGAGGAAGACATTTGGTGAAAGAGAGAGAGAGGGAGGGAGGGAAGTGAGAGAGAGCAAAAGAAAGAGTGAGAGAGTGTCGTGAGGAATAAAGAGAGAAAGATGGAGTAAAAGTTTATGAAATTGAAGAGAGAGAGAAAGTGGGAAAGGGAGAAAAAGTGAGAGAGAAATAGAGATAGGAGAATGTCTGAAGGAAGAGTGAGGAAGAGAGATGAAGTTAAATAGAGAGCTAGAGAGGGGGCCACATAGAGAGGGAGGGATGGAGAGATAGAGTGATATAGGAGGGAGTAACATAAGGTAGTATGAGAGAGATAATAAAGAGAAAGAGGGAGGGAGTGAAAAAGATTTTTGAAGAGAGTGAGTGAAAGTGGGAGAGTTAGTGAGAGAGAAATAGAGAGAGAAGAGAGTGAAGGAAGCACAAGAGAGAATGAGCTTGAGGGAGAGATCATGGGAGAAGAAGAGAAATATTAGGAGAAAGGGGGTGAGATGGAGAGGGAGATAGGAAGAAAGTGAGAGAGATAGAGAAGGAGAGAGGGAGAATATTGAGTGAGAAAGAGAGGGAGAGTGAGGAAGAGGGTAAGAGTGAAAGTAAAATTTAATAGAGAGTTGCAATAAAGTGAGAAAAAGAAATAAAAATAGAAGTGGGTGCAATGGAAAATAGAACAGCAAGAAGGGATGAAGAGAATGAGTGAGAATGAGAGAGAGAGAGAATGAGAAAGGAAGGAAGTGCGAGATAGAGAGAAGAGAGGGAGAGAATAAGTGCGAGAAAGGCAGAGAAATATATGAGGAGAGTGAGAGATAGAAGAGAGACAGCAAATGACAAATAATAAGGTGGGTAAGTGAAAGAAAGAGAGGGTGGGAGAAAGGAAAAATAAATGAAGAGAGAGAAAGTAGATAGAGGTTTGATGTTGACAAAATGAGAGGGAGGTGGAGCGAGGATGATAAAAAATGAAATTAAAGAGAAAATTTAAGGGAGCGTTATGGGAGGAGAGATCGAGAGAAAAATAAAGAGAGGAGTGAGGAAAAAATGGAGAGAAAAGAGAGGGAGTGAGAGTGAGAGTTAAACTGAAGATAGACTGAGAGAGCGGGAGTGAGATAGAAGGAGAAGAGAACAAGAAAATATAGAAGAAGAAAGACAACAAATGTGTGAAAGATAAGAAGAGAGAGGGAGAGATGGGGGAAGGAGGGAGAAGCGAAGTGATATGTGTGAGAGAGAGTGAGAAAAAATGAGAGATAGATGAGGGTAGAGTGATGAGAGAGTGACTAAACTAGAGGGAATATCTTGAGAGAAAGAAGAGAGCAATATAAGGAGAAATAAGGATAGAACATAGAGTGGGATAGAGATTGAGAGAGGGAATGGGTGAAAAAAGCGAGACCAAGGGAGTGAGTGAGATGGTTAAAGAGGGAGAGAAAGAGAGCGAGAGTGGGAGTGGGACAGAGAGTGTAAGAGAGAAATATAGAGAGAATAGAGAGAGAGTGAACATAGAAGAAGATAGATTTAGTGAATAAAAGATAGAAATTGAGAGAGAGCAATAAAATGAGTAGAGATAGAAAGAGGACATAGAAGTGTTTGGCGGTTGAGTAGAAATTGAGAGAGAGCAACTAAGAGAGAGGGAGAAAATGAGAGAGTGAGAGAGTGATAAGGGCTGAGAGAGAAAGTAGATAGAGTAAAAGAGATAATAAAAGAGATGGAGAATGAGATAGAGATAGAGCAAGAAAAGAGGTAAATAGAGAGAGAGGGTAGGAGAGTGAGACATAAATGGAGTTGAGGAGGTAGGGAGGGTAAGAGAGTTGAGAGTGTAAGAGCAAGCTTGAGAAAGAGGACTAATAGAGAGAAGAGTAAGATAGAGATTATAAGAGAGAAAGAGAAGAGTGAGAAAGATATAGTGCACAAGTGAGTGAGAGAGACAGTGAGGGAGGGAGAAAAAGGGAGAGAAATATAGAGAGCAGTAAGGGGAGATTAAGTGAGAGTAAGGGATAGAGAGAATAAGATAAGTATGGAGAGAGAGAGAAAAAGAGGGAGCATGAGAGTGGGAGAAAGAGAGTGTGGGGAGAGAGAGAGTGAGCAAGATAGATTGAGGGAGGGAGATAGAGTATGTGTGAGAGAGAGAAAAAATGGAGAGAGAGAGAGAGTGTGTGTGTGAGTGAAGGAGAAAGAGGTACAAGGTTGCTATGAAGGGAGAGAGATAGGTATAGAGTGTGAGAGAGGGGTTGGAGAGATGAGTGAGAGCGAGAGAGAGTGAGGGAGAGTAAGTGAGAGAGAGAGCAAGAAATGGAGTAAAAGTGAAGCTGAATGAAATAAAGATAAGAGAGAGGGAGAGATATATAACAAAAAGGTGAGAGAGAGAGAGATCTAGGAAGAGGATGAGAGAAGAGGGAGAAGGTGAGGGATAAAGAGAGTGGAGGAGGGTGGTAGGGAGAGATACAGAGACGGGACTGAGAGAGAGGGATGGAGGCAGAGCGAGAGAGTGATAAGGGGAACAAAGTGAGAGATTGAGAAAGAGAGGGAGAGAATGAGAGTGAGAGAAAGAGAAGAGAGTGCAAAGAGCAGGAGAGTTGGAGTGAAAGAGACAGTGGGAGAGAAAATCAATGGTGTGAGAGAAGAAAGAGAGAGAAGATAGTGAGAGTAGAGGGGAGAATAATGAGGAAAATGGAGAGAGGAAGGGAGATAGAGAAGGAGAAAAGAGGGACATGGACAAGGAGTTTTTGAGGGTTGGAATGGGCGAGAGTATGAAGATATAGAGAGTGAGAGAGAAAGAGAGCAAGGGAGAGAAAGTGAGAGAGAGAAGAAGATAGAGTGAGATTGACAGAGAGAAAGAGAGTGATGGAGAGGGACAAAGGAGAGGGAGAAGGTGAGAGAGAGAGTAAAGGGAAGTAAACAAATATATTCAAATAATGAGAGAGAGAAAGAGAGAGAGAGCAAGAGGGCGAGAAAGACAGTGAGAAAGAGGAGCATGAGAGAAAAAGAGATTGAGTACAAAAAATATATAGAGAGATACCCAAGAGTGTTGGGGAGAGGATGAGACCAAGAGGGAGAGTAAGAGAGGGGGGAGGCAAGGAAAGAGGTAGAAAAATTGATAAAGTGAGAGAAAGAGAGAGAAAGAGAGCGAGATAGATAAAAAAAAGAGGGAATAGAGATAAGATAGATATGGAGAGAGGGAAGAAGGGAAAGGGGGATGGAGAGAGAGAGTAAAAGAGATAAAGATAGAGTGAGAAATAAGGGAGGGAGCGGAGGAAAAAAAGACTAAAGTGATGAAGTTAGAAAGAAGGAAAATGAGGGTAGGAGAGAGAAGAGAGATAGAGAGAGCAAGAGAGAAGTGGAAAAGTAGAAAGGAATGGTGAGGTAGCTGGAGAGAAATAAGGAGTGATGAAATAATGAGATGATTGAGTTTGTGAGAAAGAGAGACTGAGGGAAGGAGTGTGAGGGATTAAAGAGAGAGCAAAATAGACCAGAAATGAGAGAGTGTTAGATAGAAATGGAGAGAAGTTACTCCGTGGGAAGCTAGAGCAATAGAGATGAGTGAAAGATAAAGAGAAGTGGAAAATCGTAGAGAGAAGATAGGGAGATCGGAAGTGATAGAGAGTGGGACGAGTGGAAGAGAAAGAAAAAAATAATTAAGGGGGGAGAAAAAGACAGCAAGGAAGAGAGGGGGCGAGTGAGGCAAAGAGAGCGAGAGGAGCAAGAGATAACGATAGGGAAGAGAGGGTGAGAGAATGGTTTAGTGAATGAGAAAGGGACAAATAGGTAGACCAAGAGAGAGAGTGAGAATAAGAAAGATATGAGCACAATAAAGAGATTGACAGAGAGAGAAAAGATAGTGAAAGAAGATAGAGTAAGAGGGAGTGAGAGAAGGAAGGAAAGGAAGAGTGAGGTAGAGAAAATAAAGAAGTGAGAGATAGTGAGAGAAATAAAGAAGGATATGGAGAGAAAGAGAGATGAAGAGAGATAAAGAGAGGGAGAACAAAACTGAGAGAAGAGAGAACGACACAAGAGGGTGAGAGAGAGCAAGAGTAATGAAGAGAGAGATTAAAAGAGCAAGGGAGGGATAGAGAAAAGAGATAGGGATAGAGTGAGAGGGAGGGAGAGAAGGGCTGAGGGAGATATGGAGTGAGAAGGGAAGAAAAAAGAGAGAGAATGAGACATAAATAGGGAGGGAGGGAGTGAGGGAGAGAGGGGTAGAAAGAGTGGGTTAGATAAGGAAGGAGAGGGACATAGGGAGAGGGGGAGAGGGTGGGAAGAATGGGAAGAGAGAAGAAAAAGGGAAGGCTGAGAGGATAAATAGAGAGTGAGTCAGAGAAAACAAGAGTGGGAGCAAAAGAAAGAGGAAGATAGAGCAAGAGTGGGGGGAGCAAAAGAAAGAGGAAGATAGAGCGTGAGCAAGAGAGAGAGAGTTAAAGGGAGATAGAGATAGCAATAGAGAGTGAGAGAGAGAACCTGAGAGTGGTAGGAGCAATAAAAATAGAAGAAGAGAGAGGGAGTGATAGAGAGAAAGATTGAGGGAGGGAGGGTGACAGAGATTGAGTGAGAGATAAAACAAGAGGGTGTGAGAGATATAAAGCAATAGAAGGAGAGTGAAACTAAGAGGGAGAGCGAGGGAGAAAGATGTAGAGAGAAAGAGATAGAGTAAGAGAGAAGGAAATGATGGAAGGAGGGAGAGAGAAAGAGAGCAACAAATAGGAAGATAGAGGGAGAGTAAGAGGGAAGGAGATAAAGATAATGATGAAGAAAGAGTGAGGAGGCCTAACCTCAATAGTCAGAGAAAGTGGGAGTGAGAATGGGGGTGACGAAGAAAGAGAGTGTAGTAGAACAATGAAGAGATTAAAAATGAGTGCAAAGGTTGTAGAGCAAGAGAAAAATAGTAAGAGAGTGAATATAGATATTGTGAAAGAGAGAGAAAAAGAAGGGAACGATGGATGGAGGGAGGCATGGAAATAGAAAAGTGCGAGCTAGAGAGAAGTACAAAATGAGAGAGGAAAGAGGGAGGGAGAGATGGAGAGTTGAGAAAGAGGGAGATAAAGGGGATAGAGAGGTTGTTAGTGCAAGAGATTTAAGAAAAGAAGAGAAATAACACAAGAAATAAAAGAGAGAGAAATGAGAGCAAGAGAGGTAGAGGAAGAGAAGGAGGTAGGGTGAGACAGGAGAGAGTGATAGAAAGAAACATGATAGAGAGATTTAAGAGAGAGGAGATTGGGGGAGAGAGTGCGAGATACTGATATAGAGATGGGGTGGAGAGGGAGAGAGATGAGAGAAAGTGAGAGAAAAAGAAAGAGGTAGATAGAGTAAGAGTATACAAAAAGAGGAAGAAAGAGGGTGGGAGAGTCATTGAGCAAGATCCCAGGAGAGAGAGAGAGAAATTGGTAGAGATCAAGATTATGGAAAATAGATGGAGGATAGAGAGAGAAAACGAGGCTTAAGAAGAGATGGAGATGGTGGGAGGGAGGGTGTGAGGGAGAGAGAGGGAGTGAGAAAAAAGTGGGAGAGAGAAACATAGAGAAAGAGAGAGAATGAGGGTGAGAGCAATAGTGGGAGAGAGTAGAAAAGATGAGTAAGAGTGTAAGAGAGAATGAAAGAGATAAAGGAACATAGAGAAGATAGTGTGAGAAAGGTGAGTGAAAGGTGAGAGAAAGGGAGATAGAGGGCAAGCCAGTGAGAGAGGGAGGGAGGGAGAAAGAGGGAGTTCAAGAGAGAAAGAGTGAGAGAAAGAGTGAAAGGGAGAGACTGTGGGAGGAGAAAGGGATAAGGGAGAGAAAGTGAGGAGAAGGAGAGAGGGATAAAGAGAGAGAAAGAGGGAGTAGAGAGATAAGAGTGAGTGTGTGAGAGAAGAGAGGAGAGTAAGAGTAGAAAGAGCATAAGATAACTAAAAAGAAAAAGTTATTTAAAGAGAGGATGAGATAGTAAAAAAGATGGAAAGAGAGTGATGGTAAGGTAGTGAAGACAAGAGAGATCGAGAGAAGCAAGAAATTAAGAAATAGAGGGAGGAGAGAGAGAGAAAGGACGAGAGAGAAAGAGTGAGCGAGGCACAAAGAGATAGAGGATGAGAGGAGGGTGTAGAGGAGAGAGAAGATCGAGATAGAAAATATTTGGGAGAAGAGAGATTAAAATAGTCTAAGCAAATGAGACAGATAAAATAAAGAAGAGAGAGCGAGAAAGATAGAGAGAGAATGAGAGAGTGAGAGAGCAAGATAGAACCTCTGAGAAAGAGAGGGAATAAGAAATGGAGAGAGAGCAAGGAAGAGGAGAGCAAGGAAGAGAGGGAAAGGATAAAGGTAGAGTGTGGAGGGTAGAGAGAGCAGGGGAGAGATAGATTATGAGAGAGGATGACACAGAGAGGGAGAGAGAAAGAAGAGCATGAGTTTGGGCTAGAAAGAAGAGAGAGCAAGAGCAAGAGATATAATAAGAGCGAGTGACAAGGTATGGGTGTAAGAGATAGGTGGGGGGAGAGGAGAGAGAAAGAGGAGCGGTGAAAGTTGGTGAAGCAGGAAAATAAAGTAAGAGAGAGAATGACATGAAGAGGGAGAGTGATAGTGAGATAAAGTTATAGAGAATAGCGAGTGAGCAAGAGAGAGAGAGATAGTAAGAGGGAGAGAGCAAGAAAGTGATTGTTAGTGATACTTGAAGTGAGAGAGAGCAAGTTGGAGTGAGCGGGTAAGAGAGAATAATAAGAAAGAGTGAGAGAGAGATAAGGAAGTGAAGAAGATAAACAAGGAAGTGATTATCTCTCCCTCCCTTTGTTTCTCTCTTCCTCCCTTTCTCTCTTTCACTCAATCTCTTTCGCCTTCTATCCCTCTTTCGCCCTTCACTTTTTGTCTCCCTTTTGTCACTTTATCGTTAACTTTTCTTCTCTCTCTCCCATAATCGTACACTCTCGTTTTTCACTATCTTCACTAATTTCTCTAGCACTGCCATGAATCGCTATCTTGGTTTTGATCCATTCGTCTATCTCTCATCTATATGTTTCTCTCTTCGTCTCTCTAACCATCTCTTAGCCTCCCCATTTCTCCCTTTCTCTCTTTTCTTATGTTCTCTCTCTCTTCATGCCTTCCATCTCTCCTTCACTCCCTCCATCTCTCTCCTTTCATTTTGTCCTCTTTAACTCTCCTTCTCTTTCTTGCTCTCTCTCTCCCCCTCTCTCTCATCACCTCTCTCTCCTTTCATCTCTCTCACTCTCTCTTTATATATTCTCCCATTTAATTTATCATTTCCCTCGCTCTGTTTTGAGCTCTCCCTCTTTCTAACAAACATACTCTCTCTTTCTTTCCCGCTATCTGATTATCTATATGTCCCTCCTTTTCTCTCTGCTCTCTCTCGCTTTCTTTAGCTTGCACTCACAATCTCAATCTCCCCTCTTCCCTCTCCCCCTCACTTACTCTTCATCTCTATCTCTCCCTCGCTCTCTCTTGCCCTCTCTATAATATCACTCTTATTCTAACACACTCTCTCTCTCTTCTCACTCTCTAAATCTCCTCCCCCTCTCTCTCTTCATCTCTCTCCTCTCTATTCTCTCTCTCATCTATCCTTTCTCTTTCAACATCTCTACAATCTTTCTTTATTTCTCTTTCTCTCCTCTCTCTCTCTCACATTCTCTATCTATCTAACCCTCCCCCTCCATTCTCTCACTTCCTCTTTCATCCCTTCTTCTCTCCTCAATTTTCTTCTCTCTCTTCTCCCTTGGTCGCTCTCTCCCGATCACTCTCATTCACTCTCCGACACTTCTCTATCTCTCCTTTCTCTTGTTCTTTTACTTTCTTTCTCTCTATCCCTAGTCTACTCACCAATTTCTCTCCATTTTATATTTTGCCCTCCCTCCTCTCTATCTCTCTCATCCTCCCTTTCTCTTTTTCCCTCTCCCTTCTCTTGCTTACTCTTCTCTCTCCTTTGTATGCTTACACTCTCTCGTCGTCTCTCTTCTTCACTCCTTTTCCTCTCTCAATAACTCACACTTGCTTTCTCGACCTTTCACTCGCACTCTCTGTAACCCCTTCTACCTCTCAATATTGCACTCTCCGCCTCTCCCCCATCCTTTCTTTTCCTTATATATATCTCTCTCCCTCTTCCTCGCCCTCCCTCTCTCCTCCAACTCTCTAAGTCTCATTATTTTCCTATTCCTCTCTCTTTCCTATTGCTCTTCTTCTCTCACTCTCCCTCATTCTCTACCTTTTTCTTTCTATCTTTTTATGTTTCTCTTCCTTTATGTTCTTCACTCCCTTTTTATTTCTCTCACTATTACTCCTCTCTCTCTCATCTGCATCTAGCTATCTTTTTCTCTTTATCCCTCCCACTCTTACTCCACTCTTTCTCAATTCACCTCTCAATCTCTCTCACTCTATTACTCCACAACTCTATAAATCTCTCTATCTCCCTCTCTTTCTCTCCCCTCCCTCTCCCTCTCACTCCCTCTCCCTCTCTCTCACCCTCTCTCTATCCCTCTATCTCTCTCCATTCCTTTTTCCCTCTTACTTATTCTCTCTATCTCTTTTTATATATCTCTCATGCTCTCTCTACCTCTCTTTCTCTATCTCATTCTAATTCTAGCTCTCTTTATCTTTCTCCTATTATCTAGCTTTTTTAATCTCCCTCTCACTTTATCACTCTCTCTCTATCTTGCTCTCTCACCCTCTCTCTGTGTCCCTCTCCTTTATTAACACTCTTACTCTCTTCTCTCATTCTCTATCACATGCTCTCTCTCAATTTCACTTCTTGCTCTATCTCTCTCTTCCCACTCCCACTCACTCTCTTATTCTCTATCTTTCTATCCCTACCCCACTCTAACTCCATACACACCTCCCAACATCTCTCTCCCTTTCTTTGCTTCCTATCTTTATGCATTCTTCTCTCTCTTCCCATCTCACACTCTCTTTAACTTTGTCTTTCTTGCCTCCTATCTTCACTCATTCATCTGTATCTGCCTCTCTCATCCTCTCTTTAACTCTCGCTCCCACTCCCTCTTTTGTTTACTCTAAGTCTCCCTCCCTTATCTCCCTCATTCTCTCAATCATTCTTTCTTACTTACTCTATCAATTTTTTGCTCTCTGTATTCTCTCTCACTTCTCCCTCCCACTATCTCTATCTCTTTCTTGCTCTATCACTCTCTCTCTCCAAACACCTCCCTTTCTCTTTTCCTACTATCTCTTCTTTCCTCTTTCTCTCACTCTCTCTCTTTCTCTCTCTCCTTATCTTCATCTCTCTCACTATCTCTCTTGGTTTCTTGCATTATCCTTTCCCCCTGCACTCTCTCTCTCATTCTATAGCTATCTCTCTTCCTCTATCTCTCGCTCTCCCTCACACACACGCAGACACACACACACTTGCTTTTCCACTTACCTACTCTCCATTTCATTATTTGGATACCTCTATTATATTCACTTTCCATTATTTTTTAATTTTTATCAAGCCCTTTTTCTTTTGTTCTCTTGCTCACCCTTACATTCTATCTCCCTCTCACTCTCTCTCACTCTCTTCCAACACTCTCCATCTTCTCTTTATTCTATCAAACCCTCATTTGTTCCCTCGCTTCCTCTCTCTCTCTCTTCAGCTCTCTACTTTCCGGTCCTCTCACCGTCTCTCTTCCTCACCCTATATTTTTCTCTCACCTCCCTCTATATTGTTCATATTTCTTTCTCCCCTTCCCTCCACTGTCTCTACTCTCATTCTACCCTATCTCTCTCTCGTGCTCTATCTTTCTCCTTCACATAATAGCTTCCACTATTGATCTCTCTCTGTCATGCTCCCTCAACCTTGTTCTCACCTTCTCTCTACTCTTTCTAAAAATTCCTCTAATTTTATTCCCTCTCTCTCTCTCAGTATCTCTTTATCTCTCTCCCTCCCAATCCTTTGTTTGCTCTATTTCTCTTGTTATTTATCCATCTTTGCTCTAATCTCACAAACATTCTCCATCCAAATTCTCTATCTTCTTTGTCTTTATTCTCTCTCTATTCCCCTTTCATGTCCTCTCCCTCACTCTCTCGATCACTCTCTTCCTCTCCCACTATCGCTCGCTCCCTCCCACACTCTCTCACTTCTACTTTCTTTTACTCTCTCTATCGATCTTCATCCTTCTCTCTTCCATCCCTTACTTCTTCGCCTTGCTCTCCCTCTATCCACCTTCAATTATATCTATTTCTCTCCTTATATCTCACCTTACATCTCTCTATCTCTGCTTCCTTTTCTCTCTCTATTGATTCCTCACTTGTCTCTCTCTCTTCTTTCTCTCTCCCTTCCACTATCTCTCCCATTCCTTTCCTCGTTCTTTCTCTCTCCCCCTTCTCTCCATATCACTTCCTCTTTTGTCCCTCTCTCCTCACAATTTTCTATTACTCTCTTTATCTCATTCTCTCTTGCCTTATCTTGCTCTCAATCCCTTTCTCTGTCTCTCCCTCTCTTGGTCTATCTTGCTCTCAATCCCTTTCTCTCTCTCCCTCTCTCTCGAATTTATGTTCTATTTCTTCACACACTCTCTCCTTTCCTTCCCACTATCTCATTCACACCCTCTCTCACTCTCGCTTCCTCACTTTCTTGCTCTCTTTCTCTCTATATATTTCCTTTATCCCTCCATATCTCTATATTTGTTTCTAACTCTAGTGAGATCTCTCTTTTTCTATACTCTTTTTATTCTCTCGCTCCTTCCTCTTTCTCCTTCTCTCTCTTCCTCTCACTCTTCCTCAATCTCACACTCCCTCTCTCTCCATTTTTTTCTCCCTTTCTCTTACTCTCTTCTTTTTACTCACTCTGTCTTCTACTCCATTTCTTCTTCTGCTTTTCTTTATCTCTTTCATAATTTCTTCCCTTTCTCTCTTTTTGTTATCCTTTTCTCACTCTTCTTTGTCCCACTCCTAGCTCTCTATCTCCATCCCTCCCTCTCTCCCTTCCACTTCTTCTCTCTCCCCTTATCCCACATTATCTTTTTTTGACTCTTATGAGGGTAGGAGAGAGAGAAAGAGAGTGAGAGAGAGAAGTAGAGAGAGAATAACTAAAAATGGAAGTAAGAGAGATAGAGAGCAAAAGAAATGTGGAAAGATAGAAAGGAACGGTGAGGTAGCTAGAGAGAAATATGGAGTTATGAAATAATAAGAGGATTGAGTTTGTGAGAAAAAGAGACTGAGAGAAGGAATAGGGGGATTAAAGAGAGAGCATGAGCGAGCAGGAGTGAGAGAGTGTGAGATAGAAATGGAGAGAAGAAAGTCTGTGGGAAGCTAGAGCAATATAGATGAGTGAAAAATAAAGAGGGGAAAAGAGTAGAGTGAGAGAGAGAGAGAGGAGATTGAGAGGGAGATAGGAAAGAGGAGTCAACAAGGCAGGAAAAAAGAGAGGAACGAAAGGAAGGCATGGAAGTAAGAGAGAGTGGTAGAGAGAGGGAGTGCGAGATAGACGGAGAGAAAGAGTGATAGGCATAAGGAGAGAGAACCATTGAAAAGAGAGTAAAATAAAAAATAAGGTAGAGGGAGCAGATAGTGAGAAAGAGAGAAAGAGGGAGGGAAAATAATAAAGAAGAGTGAAAGATGAATCAAGGGAGAGATATAGGAGAGACTGAGAGAGAAAGAGCATGATCGAAAGATAGAGTAAGATGGAGAGTATGAAGCGGAGTTAAGGTGAATGAGAGGGAGTGGGTGACAAGGAGAGAGAAAAGTGAGGTACATTGAGGAGACTTAAAGAGCAAGAACTAATGAGTAAGAAAGATAGAGGAAGGAGATATTGAGTGAGAACAATAATGGAAGAGTATGAGAGAATGAATGAGAGAAAGAGAAAGACAACAAGAGAGAAGAGGATATAAGATATGGAAGGAGAGAGAGGGATGAGAGAGAAATAAAGAGTTTAGGAGATAGGGAAGGAAAGAGAAGGTGTGAAAGAGGAAGAGAGAGAGAGAGGGAGCTAGAGGGCAAGATAGATATATATATAAAGGGAGAGAATTTGAATAAAACTAAGAAAAAAGTATGAGATAGGGTGAGAGAGAGGGAGTGAGCGAGTAAAATTTAAAGCAAGGGAGAGGGAGAGGGAGAGGGAGAGGGGATAAGTATGGAAGAAAGTGAGAAACTATGAGGGAGAGCTGTTGGGGATTGAGAGAGTTAAAGGAGTCAAAGCGAGATAGAGATTATATTTGAGGGATAGGGAAGAGAAAGAGTGAGGCAAGAGAGAGAAGAGAGAATGACAGAAGAGAGAGTAAGAGGGAGAAAAGAGAGCAAGAGAGGGATAAAGAGGGATTGACTAGAGAGTGTTAGGGAGAGTAAGTGAGGGAGATAATGAGATAGTGAGATAGAGGAAGGTAGCGGGAGAGATTGAACTAATATGAATATAGATAGGTAAAGAAAAAGTGAAAGAGGGAGAGGGAGGGAAAGAAAAGAGAGTG
>NW_018246567.1:55478-67240 GCF_001263595.1 Phalaenopsis equestris
TGAGTGAAGAGGAATGGAGAGAGGAAAAGAAAAAGTGAAAGAGGGAGAGGGAGGGAAAGAAAAGAGAGTGAGGAAAAAAATCAAGAGAGAATGAGTGAGAGGGAGATTATGAAGGAGAGAAGGAGAATAAATGAGAGACAGAGAGAGTGAAGAAAATGGAAAGGAAGAGAAGCATAGAGTGGGAGGGAGAGAGTGTGAAAGAGAGGGAGGAGAGAGAGTGATAAACATCGAGATGGAGGGAGAGAAGCAAGAGAGAAGGAGAGGGAGAGGGGGATAGAGTTAGAGAAAGAGTAAAAAAGGAGAAAGAAGAAATAGAGATAGAAAAGAGAGCAAGTGAAAATTAGAGCAAGGGAATGTTAATGAGAGTTATAATAGGGAGAGAACTTGAGAGAGCGAGAGAAAAACATAGAGGGAAGAGAGAGTGAGGGAAGAGTGGGCAAGAGAAAATATGGTAGAGGGAGAAAGAGCAAGAGGATCATAAGAAGGGAAGCTGCAGCGATAGCTGGAAGGAGGAAGAGAGAGGAAGTTAGCTCGAGAGAGAGCGAACATGCAAGGGTGTGAGATGTAGAGGAAGTAATAAATAGAGCATGGAGAGAGAGAAAGTACGTGTAGTTGAGAGTGTGATCAAGAGAGAGAAAGAGAGGTAAAGAAAAGGAGAGATCAGGATGGATAGAAAGAGAAAAGTTTGATAGTATGTGTGTGTGTGAGAGTATAATAGTGTGTGTGTGAGAGAAATGGGAACAAAAGAAAAGAGTGAGAGATAGAAAAAGTAAGAGATAGAGAAAGCAAGAGAAGGGAGAGGGGGTGAGAGGGAAGAAGGGGAAGAGAGTGAGAGAGAAAAAAAATAGATGTGGGAGGGAAGAAAGATGGGGAACAGCAGGGGAGCGAGAAACAAAGCAAGAAAAAGGGAGAGATAATGTGATGAGTGAAAGAGGGTTAGATAAAAATAGAAGAATATTTGTCGAAGAGAGAGAGTGTGTGCAAGATATTTTAAGAATATATAGCTCGAGAAAGTTAAAGTGAGAAAGAGATATATATTGTGAGAATAAGAGAAAGGGAGAAGGAGATAAAGAGAAGAGTTAGAGAAAAAGCAGTAGAGGGAGGTAGAGAGAGTGATAATGAGAGATTGAGGGAGATAAATGTGAGAGTGAGAGGAGAGAGAGAAGAAAGAAAGAGAGGGAGGCGAAAACATATGGAATGAGATAATTAGAGAGAGGTTAACAGATGGAAAGACAAAAGGACATAAAAAAAACAAGAAGAGGTAGGTGTGATAAATAAGAAGAGAAAGAAAGGGGTGTATGGATAGAGAGAAACAAAAAAGAGAGAGGTTAAAGAGAAGAGAGAGGAGGAGAGAGAGAAAGAGAGAGATAGAGAGAGAAATAATAAGTGTAAGACCAAGGGAGAGAGATTGAGATAAAGAGAAAGAGAGAGAGAGAAGACAGTGTGAGAAAGAGAGAAGAAAGGGTCTGTGAGATAGAGAGAGTGATTAAGAGAGAGAGGGAGATAGATAGAAAGAGAGAGAGAAGAGTGAACAAAATGGGGAAAAAAAGAAAAAAGGAGTAAGATAAATGTGGAGGGTGGAAGAGAGATAGTAAGAGGTGGAGTGGGGGTGAGAGAGAGTTACAAAGAGCTAGCTAGAAAGAGATAAGTGAGAAAGCAAGAAAGAGGAGAGAGAGAGAGAATAAGAGAGAGACATTGAGGAGGCAAGGAGAGTGTGTGAGAGATGAAGAAGATAGATAGTTGGAGAGACGGAACAGAGAGAGTGAGATAGAGGGCAGAGAAAACTATAGTGGGAAGAGAGTGAGGGAAGAGAGAGCAAGAGAGAGAATGATAGAGTGAAAAATAGATAGTGAGGGAGGAAAAGAATATGTGTGAGTAAAAGTGCAAGAAAGGCAGCAAATAATGTGGGAGAGAGAGAATAAGATTGAAATAGGGAAAACAAAGAGGACAAGTGAGTGGGAGTTGGAGTAGGAGAGAGAGAGAGAGATAAAGAGTTAATAAGGAGGTGTGAGAGAAAGCTAGGAAGAGGGAAAGAACAAGGTGAGAGAGAGGAAAGTGAAAGAGAGAGAAATGTGAAAGAAGAAGTGGGCAAATTGGAAAGAGGGAATAAGATAAATATGGAGGGCAGTAGAGAGATACTAAGAAGTAGAGTGGGAGCGAGAGAGAAGGGGATAGTGCAAGCTAGAGAGCAAGCAAGAAAGAGGAGAGAGAGAGAGAAAGATTAAAAAGAAGCAAGTGAGGTAAAAATTGAGAGAAAGTGAGAATAAATGAGACAAAGATGAGAGTAGATAGAAGAGGAAGTGATTAAGAGGGAGGGGGTGAGAGGGAAGGAGGGGAAGATGATGCAAATGATATCATGGATGGCAATGACATGACTTTAAGAGAAGATTTAATGCAAGTTCCATGTGTGCCATTTACTAGATATTGTGCAAAGAGGGTGAAAGAAGTTCTTAATGGATTAGTCCAGGAGGCTTGGACTCAAGCCAATTCATGGGGATCTATGGAGAAAGAACCACAAAGATTTGTCAACTTATTCCAAGCCTCAGGATAAAGAAGTCATATTATTATGGTTGGATATTTTGTACTTTTTTATTATGGTTTAATAATGGCTTACATACCAACTTGATGCAGTTTTTCATTTGTTTTAGAAGATATTTTATCTTCATATTTATTTTCTTGTAAGATTTAGCCTATATATGGGCCTTATGTTTAATGAAAAAGGGACTTCTGATTCATCCAAAAAAAACTTGCATTTGGCTTGTCTCGCACGGTTTCCTTAAGATTTCAACGGAACTCTAGGTCATAGCCTATGAAGTTCTTTCCCAACTTATCAAGAGGATTTTCACCAAGTTTGTGACGTTGGTATAAGACCGCAACCCTAAGCTTGACGTGAGGAAAGAACCTTGGTACAACGCGCGTTGAGGATTGGGTCAAGGTTTACCTCCATCCATCCATTTTACCACAGGTTCTACACATAATTAGGTTTGTTTTAGCCTTGAGGCTGTTTTATTGCTTGATTTTTCTTTCATCTCATAAGAATTTCCATCAATTCTTTTTGGTTTTGGCATAGCACATCTGGTATTCTAATAAGAACATCAATCCCCACAATCCTGTCTTGCATATATGCAAATCAGTTTGGTATCAGAGCCTCACAGTTCTTGAACACATAATTTTCTTGTTGGGGTTTTTTGTTCTTGTTGGAAGTTTCTGTTTTTTTTAGGTAATTAATGAGATTAGTTATTTTCTTACTTCTTTTGTCCATTTTTTTGTCTATGTCCGATTTTTACGTAGTAATCCAAATAGTTATTCATTTCGTAATTAATTCTTCAATTAGTTGCTTTCATAATTATTCATAATTGTGTTCTTGTTAATATTCACATCATTATTGCTCATATGATTGTCCTCATTATTATTCATATCAGTTGTTCTATTTATTATCCAAATTGTCAAAATCAGTGTTCTTGTTATTGTTCAAATCATCTACTTTTTGATATTCTTTATGATAAATGTTGTTCTTGATGTGAACTTTTTATTTTCATTTCTTGTTATTTTCGTTTCTTGAAATACACATCATCTTGATGTGATCTTGTTATGTTTATTTATATTTCTTTATTGATATTCTTGTTGTTCTTGATATCATTTCTTGTTCTTGATATGATTATCCAAATCAGTTTAGTAGTGCTTTTGTTTTGATTCAAGATATCAAAATTCATATTTCATTATCATCATCCCAATTTTTGCTTAGCATTTTGGATTTTTCTTATCTATAGTAATTTATAAAATGATTTGAGTTGTTAATTTCAAATTCTTGCTTAGCTACCTTCATTGTAAGTCCCAAATCATGTCCCAAACGAATTTTGAAGAAGAGGAAAGACAACCTGCCATTCCTAATATCCAATTTCAAGCATTGGTGGGGGAGATGAGAAGGATGATGAGAATTGAGTAAGAGAAAATTCATGAAAGATTGGAATGGTTAGAGGGAGGAATCCAACAAAGACAGCCACGAAATGTTTCCAATAAGCAAAAAGAGAGAGTTCCACTGAGAAGAGTGAGAGAGAAGGATGAGGAATGTTATGAGGCAAGATTTGATGAAGAGAATGATAGGGATTTATTCGTTGAGAGGAGGCATTATGTTGGACAAGCTAGAGGAATAGAGACTATAACAGCTTGGCAGGAATTAAGATGGACATTCCTTCTTTTCAAGGTAAAAATAATCCTGAAGCCTATCTTGAATGGGAGAAGAAGATGGAATTAGTGTTCGCTGCCATAATTATTCCAAAGTAAAGAAAGTGAAATTGGCCCCCATTGAATTTACTAATTATGTTATTATTTGGTGGGATCAATTAATGTTGAGCGGATGGAGAAATCGAGAACGTTCCATAGAAACATGGGAAGAAATGAAAGTTGTTATGAGGAACTAATTTGTGCCAAGTCATTACTATCGAGAGTTGTATCAAAAGTTATAAAGGCTTTGGCAAGGTAATTGAAGTGTGGAAGATTACTATCAGGAGTTGTAGTTTGATATTATTTGGGCTAATGTAGAAGGGGACCGAGAAGCTACTATGGCTAGATTCTTAAATGGTTTAAACCCAGAAATCCAAGATAGAGTGGTAACACAACATTATCTGGAGTTGGAGGACAATTTACATGTGTCCATTAAGGTAGAACAACAAATTAAGAGGAGGGTTGGCCCACATTTGTAGACTAGTATGGGTTTTTCATGGAAGCCATTTTTTCAAAAAAAAAAGAGGACAAACCAATTGCAAAGTCCAAACCCGAGCTAAGAGTGGAGACAATCAGCCAAGGAACTCAAGGGAAAATTGACCCTTCTACTTCTAGTAATCGAGACATTAAATGTTTTAAATGTTAAGATAGGGGTCATATAGCCAACCAATGTCCTAACAAAAGAATCGTGGTGATAAGGGATAATGGAGAGATTGAGACTGATGAAGAATTAGAAATTGACTCTATACCACCAATAGAGGACATTGAATGTGACGAATGTACGGTCACGGGACAATTGTTAGTCACAAGAAGGGCTTTATGTGTGAAACCAAGGTTGATGAGGGAGTTGAAAGAGAAAACATTTTTCACACTAGGTGCCATGTAAAAAATAAGGTATGTAGTATGATCATTGATGGTGGAAGCTCTACAAATGCTGCTAGCACTGTTTTGGTTGAATTACTAGGACTGCCAACCATCAAGCATTCCCAGCCTTACAAGTTGTAATGGTTTAATGATAGTGGTGAGGTGAAGGTGAAGTCTTGTGTTTTGGTCTCATTTCGCATTGGAAAATATGAAGATGAAGTCTTGTGTGATGTAGTACCAACGCAAGCAGGCCATTTGTTACTTGGTCGACCCTGGCAATTTGACCGACGAGTTAAACATGATGGTTTCACTAATATATACTCATTTGAAGTTAATGATAGAATTATCACTCTTGTGCCAATGAAACCAAAAGAGGTCTACGAGGATCAAGTGAGATTGTAAAATAATTATTGTCAAACAAAAAGGAGTGATCAACATAAGGAGGCTGACCCAAATGAGAAAAAGGAAGAAATGGAACGAGTTGCCATTAAGAGGAAGAAAAAAAACAAAAGAATTTTTATGCAAAGGCAAGTGAGATTAAGAGAACAATATTTTTAAACCAACCAATAATTTTAATTCCTTACAATAGTTAATGAATGTGACAATAGTTTATCTTGTTCTATTGTTTCTCTTTTGCAAGAGTTTGAAGATGTATTTCCTGAGGATATTCCACATGGTTTACCACCCATTCAAGGGATTGATTATAAAATTGATTTTATATGAGGAGCCTCCATTCCAAACAGTTCATCCTATAGAAGCAATCCCGAGGAGACAAAAAAGTTACAAAGGCAAGTTGGGTAACTAATAGAGACGGGGTATGTGAGAGAGAGCATGAGTCCATGTGTTGTTCCGGCAATTCTAGCTCATAAGAAAGATGGGTCTTGGAGAATGTGTGTGGCTTGTTAAGCCATCAACAATAGTATAATAAAGTATAAACACCCTATTCCTCGCTTAGATGATATGATAGATGAGTTACATGGATCTTGTGTGTTTTCTAAGATTGATTTAAAAAGTGGATATCATCCTATTAGGATGAAAGAAGGTAATGAGTGGAAAACTGCTTTTAAGACAAAATATGGTTTGTATGAATAGTTAGTTATGCCGTTTGGTTTGACAAATACACCTAGTAATTTCGTGAGACTAATGTAGAGTAGTGGATAGAGTGATAAAAAAGAAGAGAGGGAGGGGAAGGGAGAAAATGGGAGAGAGGGAGGGATGGAGTGGGAGTGTGAGATTGAGGAAGGGTGAGAGGAAGGGAGAGGGAGAAAGATGAAGAAGTGAGAGAATAGAGAGAGTAAAGAAAAAGAGATCTCAGGAGAGTGTGAAATAAATAGACAGATATGGAGGAAGAAGAGAAAATATAGAGAGAGAAAGATCAAGAGAGTTAGGGAGAGAGAATGAGAGGGTGAGAAAGGGATAGTGGGAGGGAGATGGGAGAGAGTGAGAAGAAATAGAGTGTAAGAGTGAGAGAGAGGGAGAGAGAGGGAGAGAGAGAAAGGGATTGAGAGCAATACAAGGTAAGATAAAATGAGATAAATAAGAGAGTAACATAAATGAGTGAGGAGAAAAGTACAGAAGAGGGAGCAGGATAGAGAGAAAGGGGAGAGGGAGAGAGAAGGGGCACATGAGTGATAGAGATAGAGGAAAGGAGAGAGAAAGAAGAGAGAGAAACGAAAGGGCAGAGGAGCAAGTGAGAGAAGGAGAGGGAGGGAGCTAGAGAGATTAGGGAAACAGAGAGGGAATGTGAAAATGACTTAGCACAAGAGAGAGATATAGAGAGAAAGTTATAGAATAAGAGAGAGACCATGAGGGAGGGATGGTCTGAGAGGGAGAGAAAGAGGAAGAGAGGAGACGAGTAAGAGAGATGTGTAGGGAGAGTGATAGAGAGCTGGGGAGAGTAGGAAGAGAGACAGCATAAGTTTACTCGAGAGGGTGAAAGATAAAGTGAGAGAAACCGAGTGAGCAAAGCAATAGAGTTGGGAAGATAGATTGCAAAAGAAACAGAGGGTAAGAAAAGGAATAGATAGAAAAGAGAGTTATAGAGAGACAGGGATATAAAGGGAGAATGGGCAAGAGAGAGAGGGGGGAAAAGGTTGGAAACAAGAGTAAGAAAGAGGGAAGAGAGAAAGGTGTGAGAGAGAGTAAGAGAGAGAAGTGAGAGAGTAAAATACATTAGGGAGAGAATGAGAGGGAGAGAAAGAGAAAGAATGGAAAGATGAAAAGGAATGATAAAAGCGAGATATAGAGAAAGGGGAGAGAGATGGAATTTAAAAAATAGCAAGTGAAGGAGAGAGAAGAATGAAAAGTAAGTAAGGGTGAGAGTTAAGGAGAGAGCGAATAAGATAGACTAAGGGATGAAGAGATATAGAGCAAGAGGGAATGAGAGAGAGAGGAATTGCAAGGATAAGAAGAGAGAGATCGAAAGAGGAATGGAGAGAGATGGAAAGGGGAGAGAGCAAGTGGCAGAATGAATTGAGGATAGGAGGGAGGGAGGGAGATATAGAAATTGAGAGAGAGTAGGAAATGAGAAGGAGGGAGAGAGAAAGCAAGCAGGGTGGGAGAAAGAGGTATAGAGATAAAGAATAGAAAGAAAGGGTACAAAGATTAAAAGAGAGAAACAATAGAGTGGAAGAGAGCTAGAAAGATAGGATGAGAAGTGAGAGAGAGAGAGGGATGGGAGTGTGGGATAAGGGGTGGGAGGGAGGGAGAGAGAGAGACCATGAAAACATAGAGCAAGAAGGTTAGAAGGTGTAGAGAGACCATGAATAAGATAGAGCAAGAGGGATAGAAGGGGAGTGTTATAGAGAGTAAGAGAGATGAGAGATAGAGTGAGAGAGTGAGAGGAGGAGATAAAGTGAGTGGGAATGAGAGATATAAAGAGAAGTTAGAAGGAGAAAGGAGAAATGATACATAAAAGAGAAGAGAGAGTGGAGAGAATAGAGAGATATCTAAGGAAGGACAGAGGAAGGAGGGGAGAGAGAATGAGAGAAATGGGAGAGAGTGTGGGAGCGGAAGAGTGGAAGAGTAAAAGATGAGAGAAGAAAGAGAATAAGGAGGAAGAATGGGAGGGAGAAAAGATGGAGAAATTGAGTGAAAGAGACTGCAGGAGTGGGGAAGGTAGAGAATAGAGTTTGATAGAGTTTGAGAGACATGGAAGAGAAAGCAAGGGAGAGAGAGAATAAAAGAGGGAGGGTGGGATAGGGAGAAGGAGAGTGAAAGGGAGGGCATCAAGGTGTATGAAGAGAAAGAGAAGAGAATTCAGCCAAATATAGTCAAAGAGATAAGGAGAGAAACGAAGAGAGAGCAAAAAAGAGAGGGCAAGGCAGAGAGAGATAAAAAGAGAGCAATGGAGAGTGAGGGAGGGAGAGCTAAACAATGGTTAGCAAATAAATGATAGAGAGGAGAGAGTGGCTGGGAGCACACTTAAGAGAGAGGAAAAATGTAAACAAGTGAGAGAGTGTGTGGGTGAGGGAAAGCAAGATAGAAAGGGAAGGAGGGAGGAAGAGAGATAATGAGAGGGAAAATGAGAGTAGGGGAAGAGAGAGAGGTAATTAGAGAGGGATAGAGAAACAAATAATGGGTTTATAAGAAAGAAGGTTTAAAAGAAAGAAAGTAAGAGAGAAATAAAGATAGTGATAAAAGAGAGAGGAAGCTGGAGATTGAAAAAGGATCTAAGAGAAAGAAAGAAGGAAAGATGGGGATAGAGGGAGTAAAAGTGAGAGAGTACTAGTGAAAGAGAGAGTGGGAGGGTGCAAGAGAGAGAAGGGATTTTGAAAGGAGAAATAATTGAGAGAGGGAGAGAGAGATGGAGGTAAATATATAGAGACAGGAGAGAGATGAGAGAAGAAAGAGAGAAGAGAGGGAGGAGGGGAAGAAAGAGAGAGAGAGAGAGAGAGAGAAATGGAGGGAGAGAGATAAGGAGAGTGAGAGAATTAGAGTGTGGTGATAGAGAATAAGCTTGAGAGAGGTGAAATAAGATGGAGGGAGGGAGAGTGAGACAGAGAGAGGGAGTGAGAGAAGGAGGAAGGGAAAGTGAAGAAAGTATGATAAAGAGAGAGAATACTATTAATAGAGATAAGATAGACAGCAGGAAAGAATACAAGAAAGAGTGAGAGAGATAGATTGAGAAAGCAAGTGAAAGAGATAAAGAGAAGGAGGTGGAGAAAGTGAGAGAAGAGAGAGTGAATATAAGAGGTAAATAGGAAGAGAGTGAGATTAAGAGAGGGACAAAAAGGGAGAGTGATATATCAAGGGGTCACTCTCCTTTTTTATCTCCCACTCACTTACTCTCTCCTTTTTTATCTTCTTTTTTCTCTCCATCTGTCAGCCTCTCTCTGCTTATCTCATTCCATATATTTTTGCCTCCCTCTCTTTCCCTCTTCTCTCTCTTACTCTCACATTTATCTCTCTCAATCTCTCATTATCACTCTCTTTGCCTCCCTCTATCACTCTTTCTCTCGCTGTTCTCTTTCTCTCCTTCTCTCTTTCTCTTATTCTCTCAATATATATCCCTCTCTCCCACTTTAAATTTCTCAAGCTATCTTATTCTTGAAATATCTCACACACTCTCTCTCTCTTCCACATACATTCTTCTATTTTTATCTAACCCTGTTTCACTCATCTCACTATCTCTCCATCTTTCTAGCTTTATATTTCACTCCCCTGCTATTCCCCATGTTTCTCCCCTCCTCCTCTATTTTATTTTCTCTCTCTTCCCCTCCTTCCCTCTCACCCCCTCCATTATCTTGCTCTCTCTATCTCTTATTTTTTTCTATCTCTCACATCTCTCTTTTGTTCTCTCGTATTTCACACTCTATTTCACACACACTCTATCATACTCTCTCTCTCACACACACATACTATCAAACTTTTCTCTCTCTATCCATCCTCATCTCCCCCTTTCTTTACCTCTCTTTCTCTCTCTTGCTCACACTCTCTATAACATGTTACTCTAACATGTAACTCTCTCTCTCCATCGCTCTATCGATCACTTGCTCTTGATCTCACACCCTTGCATGCTCTCCCTCTCTCTCTCTCTCTCTTGTTCTCTCTCTCTATAGCTCACTTCCTCTTTCTCCCTCCTTCCAGCTATCTCTGCCTCTTCCACTCCCATGATCCTCTTGCTCTTTCTCCCTCTATCATTCTTTCTCTTGCTCCCTCTTCCCTCTATATTTTTTTTCAATCTATCTCATTACCTAATATAACTCTCATTACAATTCTCTTGCTCTCTTTTATATCACTATTTCTTCTCTCTCCTTATTTACTCTTTTTCTGCCTCTATCCTCACACACACACACACTCTCTCCTTCTCTCCATCTCTAACTCTTAACCCACCTCACTCCTCTCATTCAATCAATCTCTTACTATCTATTGCTCTCTCTCTCTCTCTCACTCTCTTTTACTCTTTCTTCCCTCACTCTATATTCTCTCTTTGTTTCTCTCTAGGTCCTTCTCCATCTCATGCTCCCTCTATATCTTCAATATAATTATCTCCTCCTCATTATCTCTCTCTTTATGTTTTACCTTACTTTGTGTCTCTCTTGCTTTCTCGCTCTCTTCCTTTCTCACTCTAACACTCATTCTATTCTATCTCACATTTTGTCTCTATTTCTTTCTCTCTCTCTCTCTCTCTTCTCTATGTTTACTTACTCTCTCTCTCCCTCTATCCCTTACTCACTATCTCTCTTCCTCTCTCTACCTCTCTTCTCTCTCACTTCCACTCTCTCCCTTCCTCTCTCTATCCAATGCTCTGTCTCACTACCTACTTCTTGCTCTCGCATTCTTTATTCTCTTCTCTATCAATTTCTCTTTCTCTCTCTCTATCTCACCTCTATCTCACAGCTTCTCTCACTGTCTCCATTTTTTTGGTCTCATAATCTCTCTTTCTCTTTTCTCTCTACTTTCTCTATCTCCGTATCCCAACTCCCTCTCTATCTAATATGTCCTTTATCAATCTCTACTTATTTGTCCTGCTCTCCCTCCCTCACTCCTATCTATATCCTCTTTATCCCTCACTCCTCTCTTATCTATCTCTCATTTCCCCCTCTTGCTCTCCTTCTCCACCTCTCACTCCCCCGCCTACCTCTCTTGCACCGTTTCTCTCCTTATCTCTCTACCTCTCTTACACCTCTCCAACTCTGAATCTATTGCTCACTTTGTCCTTGCTCTCTCACTTCTTCTATCAATACTCCACTATGTCTTTCTTTCTCTCTCTCCATCTTTTTTTTCTACTGTCTCTCATCTCTTTCTTCCACTCGAACAATCTCATTATTTCTCTTTCAATCTCACACACTCTTTTCTATTTTTTTCTCTTTCTCTAATTCCTCTCTACCCAACTCTCTCTCAATCTATCATCTTATTATCTCGGTCACCCTTTCCACTATTTCTCTCTCTCACTCATGCTTTATCTCTCTCTCACTCACTTCTACCATATATATCTCTCCTTTTCCCTCTCTCATTATCTCTCACTTTATGTCCCTCTCCCTCCATCTCACTCTTCCTCTACACACATTTCTCTCTCCCTCTCTCTCTCACTATTTCAGACACACTTTCTCTCATACCATCCCCATCTTCCTGTGCTACTCTCTTAATCCACATATCTTCGTCTATTCATTTCTCCCACTCCATCTATATCTCTCGCCACCTCTCTATCTCTCTCCCTCCCTCTAACTGTC
>NW_018246568.1:0-207 GCF_001263595.1 Phalaenopsis equestris
GAGATAACCGCCGATCTCGCCGTCGGCAGCCTCAACGGCACCGTCGGCAGCCTTCTAGAATATTTGATTCTAAACTCTCAGAAAAAACCCACCGTCAGCGCCATTGGGCTCACCGACGGCGGTGTTGGGCTCGTCGTCGGTGCCTTAGTTCAAATCTTCATATTTTGGTCTGTTTCGCTCTAAATTCGCTCCTTTTTGCATCTTTTT
>NW_018246569.1:0-503 GCF_001263595.1 Phalaenopsis equestris
CGAGTTACCTCACTAAAGTGATTAGTAGGAAGCAACATACCAGGAATAAAATAATGTCAGGCATGAGAATGAACATTTAACTTTAAGAAAGAAAAGTTTACCCGTTGTCCATTCTTAATTTGTCATACTCCATTACCATCAGTCAAAAATTGCATAATCTCGTCCAACTCCCCTTCAGTAGGTTGAAACTTAGAATAGAAACAAGTAGGAACACTATGCAGTTTGTAAATGTGATTGATCTGAGCAGAACTTATATCCACATACTGCTCTCTCACATAAACTAAATCATCATATTTGTCAGGTAAATTTCACATAAAAATCTCTAACCACAAAAATCGCAGCGACGACAGTGAAATAACAAAACCTTTCCCACCTTCGTGTTGCAATCATGTATTCAATTATACTTCTAGGATGAACGAAACTTCATTCTGCAATCAAATTCTTAGTTTACAGATTGTTCTACTGGTTCTGAGCTTTCATGCTCGCGAATTTATCACCATCAA
>NW_018246570.1:0-5263 GCF_001263595.1 Phalaenopsis equestris
AAAAAGATGGTCAGATAATGATGTCAGGTGGAAGCCGCCTAACTTGATCAAGCAGCGGTCTAGTTTTTTCTGAACTTGAGGTCAATGTGTATTTTTTTTTGTGTGGGTGGGGGGGAGTATTGTTACGTTTATGTCTAGTCTAAGGGCAAGTTTGTCTTTTGTATGTCTAATGTCAATTTAGTCTTTTATTGTTATTATTATTGTTGGGTGTAATTAGACTTATTATGTTTAGAGTTAGTTTTTTATGCTTGAGATTGAGTTGTGAGTCTAAGGTTTAGGTTATGTGAGAGATTTGCTATCTCTCGAATTGTAGGAATTGTGAGAGATTGTCTATATCTCGAATCGTAGGTACTTATCTTTGTATTCTCATTGAGTTGCTTGAATTATTGAAATAACAAATTTATTTTGCCCTAATTTCTATGGAAAATTGTGTCAATTTTTTGCTCTAGATCTTATCAAATTGGTATCAGAGCGGCATTTTTGGAAGATTAGGAGTTCCTTCGTGACTGAACACTTTGACATCCAATCCAAGCAGAGAAGGCTTCGATTTGATTGAAACATACAAAAACTCATAACTCAAGTCTTTCTCCTCCTCTTGCTTCGTCCTGCAGTTATTTCGTGAGTTCAGCGCAGGGAAGACCACAATAGGATTGTGTTTTCTGTAAGCTGCGTCGCCTCTTTCCCATTATTTTTGTGAATTTAGCCACTGCGAGGCAATCGACGAAGGGATCGCGACTTACCCATGTTGTTTGCATACAATCACGATCAAAGCGAGCTACGAAGGCCCCGACACAAAGGAATCACGACGTACAGAGATCCGAAGCTCCCATCTCTCGCCTTCTCCTGAATAACAAAGCCACGTGCAAGGCTTACCGAAGAACGAAGGGATCGCGGCTTACCGAGACTCGAAACTCTTTTCACTTCCTTCTGCGCCGTCTTCGCTTACGGTCGAGATCAAAGCTAAATAGGGAAGGCTTCAACAGGATTACAACCTACTAGGATTCATAACGCCGATCCTTTTTTTTCTCCTTTGTCTTCGCAACATGGGCGAGATTAGAGCTAACTGAGATGGCCATGTGGGGATCGCGGCGTACAGAGACCACAAACTTCCATCTTTCTCCGTGATACACTAATGGGATGATGGTGTCCAGTCGCGAGACAGTAGCTATACAAGATCCTCAAAGTTAGTGGCCAGATCAGGTGTGCCCTCGGGATAGAACCTCTCATGATTTGGGAAGCTGACAATGAAATTACGACATTCCTATTGTGATTCAAGCTAGTTGGGAAGCCAACCACAGGATCACGAGTTTCGAAACCCTACAAGAAGCAATGTTAGTAAAGAAAGTAGATGCTTGGAGGAGAAATTAGAGAAAGATCTGAGATGGAAGAAATATTCGTCACCATAGAATATGTTTTCTTCCATAGAGAGTTGAATGGAGGATGGATTCGAGAGCATAAGGGAAATGTAAGAAATGATGAAGAAGTTAATGGAGTTTCACACAAAACCGGCTCTACCCTGTCACGAGGTTGAGACACAATGTCGGGAATGGATTCCAACAACATCAACCTAAAGGATTCACATGAAATGAGGGCAGCGTCACAGCGGATCGGAAGCTATGGTATTGAGCGAGGAAACCCAGAGCGAACTCAAGCCGCAACATTTTGAAGAAATAATACAACATTCAAATGGGTTGATCAAACAAAAGCAACCAGGATTGAAGTTGATAAAGATGCAAGAGACATGAAACAGAGTTAAAATAGATTATGGTGATCTATAAGCCACGTGATAAGTTGTTTGGGGGCTATGATATTCTCTAAGATTGATTGGAAATCAGACCACCAATCGATTCAAATGTGACCACAGGATGTGCATAAGATTACATTTCGAACTCCTGTGAGTCATCATGAATTCCTGCTTAAATGGAAAAGATGGTCAAATAATGACGCCTGGTGGAAGTCGCTTGACTTGATCAAGCAACTGTCTAATTGTTTCCCATCTTGAGGACAATGTGTCTTTTGGAGGTTGGAGTATAGTTATGTCTATGTCTAGTATAAGGGCAAGTTTGTCTTTTATATTCCTGAGGGCAATTTAGTCTTTTATTATTATTATTGTTGGGTATAAATAGACTTATTATGTTTAGGGTTAGTTTTTATGCATGGGATTGTGTTGTGAGTCTTAGGTTAAGATTTTGGGAGAGATTTTCGACCTCTTGAATTGTATGAATTGAGAAAGATCAACTATTTGTCTAATCTTAGGTGCTTATCGTAGTATTTTTATTGTGTTGTTTGAATTATTGAAATAAGAAATCTGTTTTGCCCTAGTTTATGTGAAAAATTGTGTTGATTTTTTGTTTCAGATCATATTACTAACACATAAACTTTCAAATTTACATACATGTCACCTTACCAATAAAAGGTGTATTTCACTTTTTAAAAGTTAAAATGATGGTAACTTTAAAGTGATATGAAATATTTAGGCGGCATGGATGTAAAAAGTAAAATTTAGGTGTTAGATATGTAAATACATAGGACTTGGGTGTTATGCATGTAAATGCCCCTTAAAAAGGGTCAAACTTTGCCTGCTTATCGTTCATACCTTAATTTATCTTCCATGGATGAAAAGAACTCAAATTTAGAAAGCCTGATTTTCTTTTAGCTTCCATATTCTTATTTTTGTGTTAGGTTAATAATCTAATTTATCAATTTTACAGGGAGGAAGTTCTCGTCAGCTCTACCAGTCGGTCCACTCGCAGGCAAGCAGATCAAATAAATCTTAGTATTATCTCTAGATCTTCTCAACATATCCTGCAAATTGCATTTTTTACTATTTACCTTCTTTATGAGCAGATATTCACATTGCCCAACGACACACTTCTCTATCCTGCTCATGACTATAAGGGCTTCACCGTAAGAAACATTTTTTTCATTCTTTTTCACAAAATACATACTACCCAATTCTTATGTTTTTACATATCTAGCACCTAAATTTTACTCTTTACATTTATACCACTCTAATCTTTCACATCACATAAAAAATACCAAAAATGAAGAACACCTTTGCATGCATAGATAAGGTGTCATGGATGTAAAAATTAATGTTTAGTTGTTAGCTATGTACCCTCAGGTTTCTACTGCTGGGGAGGAGATGCTGTACAATCCTCGCTTGACGAAGGATGAGGTAATCTCGAAGCATTGTTATTTGTAAAACTACTTTTGAAATTCTCGCTTGGACATCGAAGTTCGCAATAACAACCCGACCCTTATTTTTTCGTTTTTATCAAATTGCTAATAGTTTGATTGACCCACGCAAAGATACTTCAATTTGATAGTTTAAAAAAAGTGTAGTGTGTCAAAATAGTCCTGTAACTTGTTACATGGAGTGATTCTAGTTTGAGAGTCTATAAAAATGTCAAATTAGTCTTCAGACTCTATTAATAGAGGTTGAAATAGTCCTCTGTGGGAATTATTTCAACTCATATTAAAATAATATGTTGACTAAATTAATACTTTTATAAACTCGATGAATAAAAGGACACGAATGCTATTTTTGTAATATATGAGTTGGCTTTTTTTATTGCATGCAAAATTATGCAACTTTTGATACTCATTTAATAGCTCAAATATCAAATATCAAAATTCATGTTAAAATCACAACACATATTTTTCATTTTTATCAAATTCTAAATAGTTTGATTGTGGCAAACATAAATACATCGGTTTGATAGTTCAAGAAATCACTCGGGTGATTAATTTGTAAATATCAACATTTTGTGTGGTCTGTATGTAATTATCCCAAAATTATTATGCGATTTTGTGCAGTGCTCTTCTTTTTCTCTTTGTTTGAAATAAATTTTGCAGATTTTCCAACATCTATACTCCTTTATTTCGCCATCTCCCATCTCCTATCTCAAATCAACTGTTCTAATTGTCCAATAACAGCTGCTTTTTACAAATCAGTGCTTATATTCTTAATTTTTGCTGAGCTGTGATAGCATACTACATAGAAATTCCTAATAAATTTATGTTTGTAATCTCATTCTTGCAGGAAACATTCAAGAGCATCATGGAAAGTGAGTAAACTGCGCCAAATTATATTCCATGCTTTTTATCTGGAAGAATTACATGCATACCACTTCATTCTTATGTATTTACATATCTAACACCTAAACTTCAATTTCTTACTTCTATGCCACCTTACCTTTACACGAAGAGGTGTATTTCACTTTTTATAATTTAAAATAATGATTTTTTTGATGTTATAAGAAAGATTTTGGATGCCATAAATGTAACAAGTATAGGTGTTAGATATGTAAATACATAGAAATTTTGTGGCATGTGTCAATCGATTCAAATGTGACCATGTATTAATATTAATATGGGACATTTACATATATACCATACAATTTCCTTTAATATATACACATCTAACACCTAGATTTTGATATTTACATTTATGACATGGTGTTGTCATAAACCTGTGCATGAAAAGGTTCACTTCACTTATCATACTAGTGATATTAAATTTAGAGTGTTATGCATGTAAATATGAAAGTTTAGTTGTTAGACATGTAAATACATAAGAATTGTGTGGTATATATGCAAATGCCCCTATTAATGTTTCATTGTACATGTTTAAGTTCTTCTTCAAACATTTGGGAAATAATGTTCAGTTCTGAGTGCTTGCCATTGAATTTAAATTAAATAAGTGAATTTAACATTGCAGAATGAGTGAATAATCTTCTAATGTTGTAAACTTAAAATTGATATCAATTTGTATGTTAATGAATGTGTCCGAGCTTGAGATCGAAGAATTCAAATTCGACTCGAGCGAGGTTTGAGTTGAGTCAATTGTATTTGATTTGGAGTCAAGTTTTGAGATAATTCAAATAAAATTCATTAATTTTGAGGGAATTTCCATGCATATAGAAGAATTCTTATATATTCATGTAGTTAAGGTTTAAAATTTGGTGTTTATGCATAGATAATTTTTTGTGTGTGTGAAACTTTGTCAGGACAGTCGTCGAAGTTTTCTCTTTTCCATTATCAGGGTTTTTATTTCAAGATAGGTGGTGTTTCGACTGTGTCTTGCTTTGAGATAATGATTACCCCTTTGTTGCTCCTGCATCCCGCCTAGCCGCTGCTGCCACACCGCCATCAACTTGCTATTACCGCCATCCTAGACCCTCAAGGGCTGCGGTCAATCCCCCAACCTTTCACCCAACTGCCACCAGCCTCTCTCAAATCATTTGGCTGCTACCACCGA
>NW_018246571.1:0-508 GCF_001263595.1 Phalaenopsis equestris
CTTGCATCTATCGTATAGGTGATGACATATGTTAACGGTACACATTGATCTTATAAGTGATATTGTGGATCAATGGCGTGCATCAATCTTATAAATAACAATGAGCGACGAATTGACATATGTTAGTATTGGTGTCAATAATGTGAAGCAACACATCTGTTTTATAGCTGATGGCATGCATCAATGATGTGTATTAACAGACAATTGTGGCTAAGGCGTCGTAGTTTTTGGATGAAGTTTGGGAGATCATAATTAATCGGTGGCGATTAAGTGGCCATAATTATACAATGGTGGTAAGAAAATTTATAGTCGAGTAACTCTTGTCAAATGATAATATTTTAAGTGTTTATATATAGACGATGGTGATGAGGTGACAGTGATCAAATGATTGTGGTTGAAAAATAACTGATGGGCATTTGTAGATGAATGATCATAGATTAATGACAATAGTCCAATGGCTTAGGATGACTGATAGATTAATGACGGTGGTTATATATATATATATATA
>NW_018246572.1:0-563 GCF_001263595.1 Phalaenopsis equestris
TTCTTGTATATGTGTCACTGACATAATCTATGTCGCGTGTTTAGTAAAATTTCCGCTATTACTCTAGCCATCGCCTGAATCCTGATCAATGTAGATTGTTATTGGATGATTATCACCCATAATACGGATGAATGTTTTAAAAAGCCATTTGAACGAGTCCGTCGTCTCCTCCGACAAGAATCCGACTCCAAATAAAACATTCTGTCAATTGTGGTTAACACCAACAATAGGAGCACAACATAGGTTATATTTATTTAACCTATAGTTCTTGTCAAATATAATCACATCTCCAAAGCAATCATAATCAAGCCTAGATGTCCCATCGCTCCAAAAAAAACTCATCAGCCTGCCAATCACATTAGTTTCAAAATCCCATTCAAACATTTTATCCTCGGCACGTCTCTCTGCAAACAACTGCAATAAAGCATTCGCATCACCATTTTCAATTCTACATCTCCTCTCCCTCTGAATGAAATTGAAAGCATATGTCTTTATGCATTCCATGTTCTCTACACCCCCAACTTCTTTGGCTAGGAAGTTAAAAGCGTCTTTTGGTCTAATCC
>NW_018246573.1:0-1254 GCF_001263595.1 Phalaenopsis equestris
TGATTTAATGCTCTTCTCTTAGATGTGCAAAAATTACTCATTGTGCTAACAATAGAGCTATATGGTCATAGCTTAACTCTCAAAGTCATTCATCTTGAAACCACATCATCCACTTCATGGGGTGTATGATGGGCATCTCTTATGACATTTTATTGGGATGACATATAACTCATAATCAAGTTGAATCAACTATCCCTACTTGCTGAGCAGACTAGACCTACTAATGAGATTCTCGATCAAGTTTGTTTTTATTTCCCACTTTTTTCCTTAAATTAACAAAGTATATAATCATTTTTTCATATCAAATCATTGCTACGTACCAAGCCAAGAACTTTAGGGAATATCAGATTATCTTAATCCAAAGTTATCTGTTATAATCAAAAGTAATAACTGATTATTAAAATTAGTGTTTATGATAAATCTTGGACTAAATCTTAATGTCCTCATAATTGACAAAATATTTGGGTTGTATTTTATCAAATATCTAATTTGTTTTCTAAGAAATAGCCTAGACCACTCGTATAATTAAAAGGATATGGTCTAAATCTTCATAGCCCGCAACATGCCAATATAAATTAATATTTTTGGTTCATTAACTTAACATTTGACAAGCTAAGTTGCACAACAAATGAGCACATAAACATGGCTTATTTACATTTGTACCTAAAAATCTTACATTTTAAGAAATATATTTATGTCTAATGTCTAAATTTATTTTCATATCTAAGAAAAAAATCTAGAATTTTTTCTTATATCAGAAAATTTTTTTCATTTAAATATGTGTATTCATGTCATGTTTTCTTGACATCGATTGTCAAACACCTAACACAACCCTCAACTTTGCGCATTCTTAACGTGCAACTCAACAATGACATTATTAAATGACAATCAATAGGACTCAATAAAGAAAAAAAATATTTATCTAGCCTGCCCCACTTAGTAAGATAAAAATGTTATTGTTATTGTTGTATTTAAATATGTGTATTATTAGAGGAAAAACTTTTTATTTACAAAAAAAAAAGAAATGCATGCCATATCATAATTTAATCAAATAAACAGATAAATTTTTTGCTTGCAGAAATTTGCATGAAATTTTCCAAACTTAATTGGCTCACTTATATAATTCCGATGATTTTTCAGGAGTATAATGTACTCATTTTTTGAAATGAAATCATATTATAAATTTACTTTAATCACAAACATTTTACAAAAAAAAAAATATTATTCCAATTAAATAAAATTAAAAATTATTAT
>NW_018246574.1:0-211 GCF_001263595.1 Phalaenopsis equestris
GGCCTTTGACCCCACATGTTCTTAAAAGAAGCTAAAAAACTTTCTTTCTTACGTGAATTATAGTTCTCCCTTACAAGCTCCAATACATCTCTCCTTAGAGCACAGGGTTATCATTAATAAATCTTATATTGAGAATAATCAAGATCCAAAGTTCATATAAGTAAGTTTTAATTTTCGCCTTCAAATAGGTGTATACCATCATCTTTAGATT
>NW_018246575.1:0-2457 GCF_001263595.1 Phalaenopsis equestris
GTCATTTAAGATGTAATTAATTATAGAGACTTGCCCTTATAGAGAATTAGTAACTCAAGTAATATAAGCCCTATCTAATCTTTATATTTGATAGATGAATTTCCATCCACAAAATTTGCAGACCAACAGATGTCATAAATTCTTTAATTCAAATAGTTAAGCCTAATAACAAGTAATAGGCTCATCTCTCAAGGTCGTGTATTACTTGTGGTATTATGCTTAACTATCTAAATTATGCAATGTACGAGATACATATGGTCTCATTTTTTAAAATTAAAATGGAATTTTCAAAACCAAAATTATAGTATATTAAAGTAAATTATTTTCAAAAAGTTAACATACATAAGTGTATGTGTAGATTACATTCATTACATTGCTCCCATTGATAACCAACTTACACCTTTTTTATTACACATGATATACATGATAAATCTATTACTTCTCCTCCAATTCTAATTTGTTGGTGGGCTACCATCTTGAACCTCTTCAATCTCATCATCTTATTCTTCCTCTTTAGTCTCATCTAAGAATATGATCATGGTCTTAACTAATTTTGCATGTGACCTTTTTTTTGGGAATAAAGTAGACTATATCTCTCACATTTTTAGAAGCAAATTGAATAATTATCATGTGTGTTTACACATTAGATGATGTAGGATTGAGTTTAACATTAAAACTTTGTGACTAATTTGTAGGCGTTTGCTAAGTGAAAATTTGGCCTTTAGATATAAAATATGATCCAAATTTCTTATGATTTTTTAGGATAATTATCATGGAAGACTTCATCTACTGTATGGGCATCTTATAATTCCACTTCATTCCTAATATCTTTTCATCTATAGCTGATAAAAAAATTATTGGCGAGTTTTCAATCTTGATCTGTATAGTTGTTCCTATATACATGATTCTCAATCTGTTCATTTACTAGGCCACTTGTAAACTCACTCAACTTAAGCTCATAAATGATTCATGGAACATCATTTCATGATTTCTAGAAAAAAGAGCTCGATGCATTTCTTTCATTTCAAAAAATGTAAGAAATGTCCTACCAATTTTCTCTTCCTTAACTAATACTTTATTTCAATATATCTTCAGATGTCCTATGATTTTCATTTTGAAAAATATGATTCTTTGGTAATCATCCATCTTGTAGCAATAAAACAACTTATCCATTTAGGAGAGGCCATCTAAAAACCTTTTTGGGTCAAGAAAAAGTCATTTATTTGGGCTTCAACCTTAACTTTCTTGGTTGTTTCATTAAAAGGATCCTGATTCCAAGGTAACTATCCTTACAGAGTTCTTAAAATTATTTCTCCTAGCTTTTTGGGTCAAGAAAAAGTCATTTATATGGGCTTCAACCTTAAATTTCTTGGTTGTTTTATTAAAAGGATCCTGATTCCAAGGTACCTATCCTTACAGAGTTCTTAAAATTATTTCTCCTAGATGGATGGTCATCTTAAGGGATATCCATAATTTCTTCAACTAGGTTATCATAATGCTGGCTATGGGGCCAATGGAAGAGATTGAGATGAAGTGATTAAATTTGAAGTTGGGAAGATAATTTCTTATTGTGTTCTTGTAGTTTATCAAATATAAAATTTTAGGAAAGCCATTTCTTCCACTATTCTAGCTAGATTATCGATTTGATATTGGTTAGCAAATTTAGGAGGCATGATTCTATAATATTTGTGCAATTACAAATGACTTAAATATTTAAAAATTTTAGAAAATATGAGTTTGCTTATTGATATTGACAAAAAATGATGATGGAAACTTTTTTAAAAAATGGATTGAGCCTTCAATTAAATGTAAGACAACTATTGGAAACAAAAAAATGATGATTAAGAAGGCAAAGTAATTTTAAAACAACACCCTAAGTACTTTAGCTTTAGTTTTCTTATAAAACATGTGGCTTATGTCAAACATCTTTTTGAGAGCACTCTCTCACCCAAATATAAACACCAATAGATGTATGGAAGGCTGAGTAGTGCCAACTAGGTAGTTGAATTACAAACATTCATAGAATTGCCTACCACATAGATAATATCATGAGTCCTATGGTGAAATTAAATAATATCAATAAAATTTTTACTTCCATGCAAAATTTTTGACATTTAACTTGCTATAATTCAATTTCTATTACACATACATAAATTATACTCACTTCAAGCCTCAAAATGTTGAATTAGTGAAATCTCTCACCAAAGTCTATTTATAAAACCAAATTGAATAGGGATTGAATTTTAATATAGGAAATACTTACAATGGTAGAGAAAAGTAACCAAAATGTATTTGAGCTTTGTGGAGCTAATACATTGTAGTTTAGTGGATGAATAGGAAGTAATCTCAAAACTAGGTCAAGATGTATTAAATTAGGCTGATTTTATGTTTGAAGTTAGTTCTACAACATCTCATTAATAAGTGTATAAAAAATCAATGCAATATACCTTGAACTCT
>NW_018246576.1:0-471 GCF_001263595.1 Phalaenopsis equestris
AAATTAAATCCCAAGTTTCTGTTAAATGGCGCCATCGACGCCAAGTCTACCGTCGTAGGTGCTGACTCATTTTCTACATCCTTTCTATAGGTCTACATCGTTTGACGTCCTTCTGGTGCCGTCGGCACTAAGTAATTCTTCCAAATCTCCATTTTTGCTCCAAATTTCATCCTTTTTGCTTCCTTTTTGCTCCAAGTTCTCAAAATCCACAACTTGCAATAAAACATAGAAAAAACCTTCCATTAAAATGTAATATCACTAAAAATGAGTATAAAATATGGGTCTAAAAATACATATATTTTTGGTGTATCAACATGGCATTCCAATCCTCTTGTTGTTTAACTACCATATATACTTCGAGCATGTTGAACTATAAGTGCACCTACATTTATTGCCTTCATTTTTCGAATGAAATACTTTATACAATTGAATATAGCTCTATCTTTCGTAACATCAGCCAAGTGATTTGTT
>NW_018246577.1:0-1729 GCF_001263595.1 Phalaenopsis equestris
TGCAGTAAGAAGTATTTCCCTCTAAAAAAAATTTTAGAAGTCGATGGGATAACATAATTGAGTGGGATACCTCAAAGAGATGCATGTTCTTTCTCTCAGCTATCCCATTTTACTATGATATACCAATACACAAACTCAAAATGAATGATTTCATTATTCAAACAATAGGACCCAAGGATGGAAGTAAAATATTCCTTTGAATTATCATTTGAGGATATGCATTTTGCATTGGAATTGAGTTTGAATCATGTTATAAAAACGTTTGAAAGATTTGAGCTGTTTCTGATTTCTCCTTCATTAGGAATACCAAAGTAGTTCTAGTATTGTAGTCAATACATAGGGCAAACCATCGAGCCCCACATAAGATTTTCACCCTCGAAGGTTCCCAAATATCACTGTATATGATGAAAAAAAGGCATGAGGGCTATTTCTAGTGTGTTTGCCAAATTGACGAATCTCACAATGATAAGAACAGTGATTTTTATGGATAAATAATTACAACATTTATAAAATTAGGATGACCCAAGTGACAATGCCACAATATGTCATATTTTTAAACAGATGTAGACTCAATCGACTCAGACGTTTGAGATAAAAATATAGATGAGATCATTTTTGTGTTTAAAGAAAAATTTTTCTTAAGCACATATAAACCTTGATACATTTTAATACTGCCAATCACATTCCCCCACCACTTGAAATTCATATAAGTGCAAGAAATTTAATTATATATTTCATATTATGGGTAAGCTTACTAATTGAAATCAAATTGCAGTCCAACTACGAAACATATAGAAAAGAGGAAATATTAATAATATCCCAAGAGAGCTTCACATCTTTTTTTCCAATAAATTTTTAGTTGATCCATATGCAAGTTTGACTAATTTAGAGGTAGAGGCCTCTTGACAGTTGACTAGAGTATTGATATTTTCGATCATATGATCCAAGTTCTAAATCTCTCATTACAGGCAACATGGAAGAATGATATATTATCTTAGTGTGCCACGAGGTTGGTGGGCTGTTCTAAATTACCTTTAAGGAGTTTTGCCAGCACTTGAAGTTGTTTCTTGGTGAATGGTTTAGAATTAACCTCCAGAGTAAAACACCACGTCTTCAACTCGTACATGGTCATAAACCCTATGCATATTTAGGGTTGATGTTAGTTGCAAGAAGAAAATTTACCACTACTGTTCCTGCTGGAGGAGGTGAAGAATGTCTACTTGTCATGAAAGGTGGAGATTGGTTACAGAGGGCCTGCAAGTTGTTGGCCTCTGGGAGAAGACCAGACGGAGGACTTGTGGGAAACAAGTGACTGCAGGAAGAAGCGCCTATAGGATGATGACGGGAAAGGAAGGAAAGATAGCGGCTTGTCACAGACAAAAAGTCCCATATCAGCTAGGTGCAGGGCCAAAAAACAATATTTAAGTTATGAGTTGTCCACCACCCCGAAGAGCTCTTTTGAGGGGCTGACAAATGGTATCAAAGTCATGTTACTGCGTGTTAGGTGTGTAGACTCTCCATGGTCCAGTGAGACCCTCGTTCAAGTCGATCTGTGACGAGGGCGTCACGTGATTGGGTGAAGGAGATTGTCACGGACAAAAAGTCCCACATTGGCTAAATTTAGGGCCGAAAAGTAGTATTTAAGTCCTGGGTTGTCCACCACTCCGAAGAGCTCTTTTGGGAGGTGACATGCAGCTCTAGTGTAAGACAACAACCACTAAGGTGGAAG
>NW_018246578.1:0-1168 GCF_001263595.1 Phalaenopsis equestris
TTTTGTAATAAAATTATTATTGTGATTAGTGGATGTGTAGAGTTCATAGAGAAAAAAATGATGAAGCAGAAAGAAATAGTGCATTTTATTTTGTTTAAGCATAACATTTGAGGCTAGAAAATAACATGCTGATGGAAATGGGTGTTAGTGAAGATTTTTTAGGGATGAGGAAAATTGATGTCAGAGAAGGCTTTTGATATAAGGTAGTTCGTAATCGATATGGAAAAGATATTCATAGAAGGAATAGAACTATTAATACTCAATGTTTTAGGTGCTCATGACAGATAATAGTGGGGATAATGCATGTAACTAATATATTAGTTGTGGCAAATAGAATGTGTAACCATTTATTTTTTAATAAACTAAGTAAAAAATTCCTTTGCGACATGCTAAATTAGTTGTGTTTGGGTGAGAGAGAGGCACATGAGAAAGTTAGATTGATGGATTAATAAATAAATAAATATAAACACACACACACACACACACACACACAAAGCTAATCAAAATGAGCAATGGAAGACAAGATAATGAGATTAATTTAGTTGTGAGAAAAAAATAAAAGGAGTCACAATTATTTTTTTAAAAAAATTGAATATTAATGAGAATTTTAATAATTAAAATCCACTCTTGACTTATGATCCTGAATTTTATTATAGAGATTTATTTGTGTTGATGTTATAAGTATGAAATAAATTTTGTATGTCAAAAATTAAATAAATGTAATAAAAATTGAGCTGAGGGGAACTACTGGGTACTCTCTAGGTTTTTATTAAATAATTAGTAGCCTTGTGCCTCTATGAATAACATCTGTTTAGAGAGATTGGAAGGAATGAAAAGAGTGAGTTATTTCTCTTTCTACTTTGTGTACCATTTTCTCTATCCCCCGTCTAATTTTTGAAGTTTATAACAAACTTAAGACCAGCCTTTATTTGAAATTGCATGCACTTTTTTTCAAAATTTCATGCATTCTTGAATTGACATTTATCATGATCTCACCATTGGAGTCATAAAAAATGATATCGTTGTTGCATTATAGCCACCATCAAACTATTCCACCAAATTGGTGCAATTGATCATCTCAGATTAACCGTGAGCCAATATTGCATAAGACATTCATCCATATATCTCAATTGACTCCTCATTATATATATATATATATATATATATA
>NW_018246579.1:0-779 GCF_001263595.1 Phalaenopsis equestris
CAAGCTCGAAGGATAGCCAAAAAATATTATAAATTCAATTTAAAACCAACAATTCTTTATTTATACCACATAATTATTATGTATTTATATATCTAGTACTTTAACAAAAATATTTACATTCACAAGAGTCAAATCTTCAATATCACATCAAGAATATCATTTACTACTTTTTTAAAGATGAAAAATGATTTTTCATGCATAGATTTAAAACTCTAAGTGTTATTATTAAGAGTAAATATAAAGCATACGTACATCTCAATTCCTTTGTATTCACTTCTCACGCCGAAATTTTGCGTTTTTTTTCACTTATAACGCTAAATATATCATATCATTTAAAAAAAATATTATCATTTTAATTTTTAAAATGTGAAATATATATTTTTCATGCATAAATAAATTGAGTGATATGTACTCGAACATGTAACCTAATCGTTTGAGACAGCTTATTTGGTGCGGTGCGTTTTGAAAACGCACCATAATTATTTGGGTAAATTGAGTTTTCGTAGCTTAAGTGTTTTTAAAATGCTGAAAATAATATTTTTACACTGTACTTATCTAGGTGTGGTGACAGCTTTCTGACTACAATCTAACTTTTTTATTTTTAAAAAAAAATTTATAATAATCACCGCATCTAAGTTATGAACAGATTAGTTTTAATGAGCTTCCAATAAGCTACACCTGCCCCAAACCCATAATAATTCTTCACTAAGAGCGCCCGAGTGATTGGCGAAGAACTCTTTGATCCCCGCTTTGTTAAATAGCATCGATATCCTTGTTCT
>NW_018246580.1:0-1038 GCF_001263595.1 Phalaenopsis equestris
TGAACCGATCACATATAAACAGTAGTTTAAATAAATGAGTACAATGCCGTAAGTGATGCATTTATCCTAAGGAATAGACACATTACCTAGTGAGACTCGATTGAATAAACTAAAGAATTTATGACATCGGCTTAGTCTGCGAAACCATTTATATATACCGACAAATTTTTTCTATCTAATATGAAAGATTAGACACAATTTATATTAAATTAGATTCTAAAGTTTTCTATAAACCCTTATCATTAATTACATCTTAGAAAATCTAAATAACCTAAGAAAACTCTCAATTTAGATAAAAAAATATTGTCTTCAAGAACTTCAAAGTTAAGGACATTCAAAGTTGGACAAAAGAGTATCAAATGAGAAATGCTCAAGTTTGAAATATTTATTATGGAATCCAACAAAGGAGAACTAGGGAGTGTCATAGATCCTGAGGAGAACTTCGTTGACTTCTCATATTATCATATGGTTTGACTTGAATTTAGAAAAGAATTTATTAAACATTTCATCCTGCCAATTATTACTAATTAAGGCTTACATTTGCATAACACAATCATACAAATAGCTTAGAAGATAGGAGAATTTATATCGTAACAAAAAACAACCTCGGAGCCTAAGGAGAGTTAGGGTTTACTTGCATAAAATGGTTGCACGAAGACCTAAATATAAGGTAAGGATTTACGTTGTCCTAGGAAAACAACCTTGAAATCCTATGGTTTGTTATTTAATTCAAAGGAAAAATTTGTTGTTGTAGAAGTTGTTCTTCAATACATCTTTGTAATGCTACCCATGCAGTTACCTCCAAGCTCCTCGTCGAAGTGACAACTCCAGGTTTAAGGTTCAAAATGTTTTACCATATAAATTTCAATGTTTTGGTTTTTTTATTATTCAAGAATTATGGAGGGGCTAAAGTTTAATAGAATGACAACGATTATGGTCCCACGTTTCCCTCTTTCAAGTACCACTATTTTCTCTTAAATTTACTTATTCTAAATGAGCAGTTAATCTCATTTAAACTGGGGAGATCTCGTTAGCAAC
>NW_018246581.1:0-832 GCF_001263595.1 Phalaenopsis equestris
ACCATTCAAGTCAAAATCATGTCAATTTTGAGTCAATTTTGAATCAAATTATGGTTGACGGTTTAATTTTGTGTCAATTAAGATTGTTGGGTCAATTTCAGGTTGGTGGGTCAACATGAAAAATTAGGGTTAAGATATTTGACATGTGTCCAACCCGAAAATTATTCGGGCAAACCCAAACCCAAATTTTTTAAGTCTAGTCCAATCAAGTTGTCGTGTTGGGTCAATTTTTGACAACCCTCAGTGACATATTAAGTTATACGTAATAACCTATAAAATCAATTTGCATGTTAATTCAAATTAGATCCACGCATGCATTAGCTTAACAAGAACGACATCAATAACTCATCAGTTCGTCTTGAACCACAATAACTCATCGAAAGCATCAAGCAACTCACTCAAAATAGGTTTGAGAGCTCATCTGACAACCAATTCAAACCCTGCTCATAGCTAATTCGTCTTCAACGAGTTCAATAACTTGATTGCTCATTAACACATCCTATCGTACACTTTATCGAGTGCATTACTATATAATTTAAGCTACATAATACATCATAACGTTGTAGTTTGTATGTGTCATACAATACAATATTCAATGATATACAACAAAAATGACAATATTAATAAGAGCATGAAATGTAAATATAAACTTCTACGAAAAAAATATTCCGTTCCAACGTTTGTAAGTCCGGTGATCACGCTGTCTGCTAATGACATATATGATGATGTGACTGTCGATGATTGAAAGTGCGGTTTATATAAATATATATATATTTTTTATAAAATTTAATAAAATACTAAAATTTATATCCTCTGACTCCATACACCTTAA
>NW_018246582.1:0-350 GCF_001263595.1 Phalaenopsis equestris
AATACATCCACTAAGGGCCATAACACAAGGGAGAAGCACATCATCAGCGTTAACTTTAAGCCAACGAGAACGGAGAGGATACCAAAAAATAGTGGGAACCGACCCATGGAGTCGGCCGGTATTGCATTGCTCTCGAAATGGATAAAGATAGGTCTTTATGAAAGCTTCAAGAATGGTGGAGGCGATGACAGTCGGAGTACCGTGAGCAATTTCATGTGTTTTGGCGTTACGGGCACGCCAATAGGAATGAACTATGTAGCAAAAGCACCAGAGTGATGCAACGCTATTCTCCTTGGTCTTCTTAATTTTATGGATCGCCTCGTTGAATGAGTTAATCATGGGTATGATGA
>NW_018246583.1:0-743 GCF_001263595.1 Phalaenopsis equestris
GAACTTATTAAAATAACAAATAAAATTTTCAACTTAACATTTTCATTTCTTTTAAAATAATAGTGAATTTTAGATATAATTTTTTAAACAGAAATTTTTTTTTTAAAGGTTAACAATCATTATAAATTAATGATTGTAATTTTAAGCAAAGGTTTAAATGAATTTTTCAAAATTAAGTGATGTATTTATTTCTCAAAGTATGAGAAGTCAATGAAGGGGTGATCATATGGGCTTGGGAGAAAATTTCAATGTGTTTTTATCCTGTTTTATAGTATTTTGTATAGTATTTATAACCTGCGGTTTTAATAGAAATAATTTTTTTTATCTCCAATTAAACTTACAAATATAATGACGTTAGATTAATTTTTTGATTTATATGTGTATAAGCGCCCGTTTAGGTGGGGAAGGGGTGTCGTTTCGCCAATGGCGCGACAGCCTTGCTGCGTTTGGTCGGCGGCGTGACGCGTTTTTAATAAAATGTAGGACATGGGTTTGACCCCGCGACCCGCATTTCTTTGTCTTATTTTGACGCAATTGCACCCGGCTTCGCATATCGGATAGACCCCACGTCTTCTACCCTAACCGTCCCACTCTCGCAATTTCTTCGTGTCTTCTGCCCTAACTGCCCCGCTCCCGCATTCTTTGCGAACATCTGTGTTTCTTCCTTCGGTATCCTTATCCCTTAGCCATATTGGTCTCTTCATGAATTTGCTTGATGGTTTTTATGAGTAGCGCCCATTTGT
>NW_018246584.1:0-474 GCF_001263595.1 Phalaenopsis equestris
CCATCTTCCTATTTTAAATCCTTTGACTCAGTCATACCCAGACACCCTTATTCTAACTTTAAAAAAAAATAAACATTTGCTTGAATAATTTATTCAGCATCAACAGTCCTATATTTTATCAGTGTTCGTAGTAATCTAACACTATTACAAAAATCTCAGCCTAAAACAATCATAAAACAGCTTCAATTCAATATTTAATGTCTTATAATTTAGAGTTAATAATCATAAATTTTGTAATCTAAAACTATGTTTCATGACAATATCAAAATTATTTAAATCACTAATAATAGCAAGTACTTGGGGTTAGGGGTGTCAAAATAAATAAATACTCTCAAAACCAACTTAAGAATTCTGATTTCGGTTCACATTTTCGGTTGACCCGTGAACTTGAAATTGTCCCACCAACCCACAATTAACTCACCAGCTCAAATTTGACCTCAATAGCTATTATGCCATTATGCTAAATAGGTTATT
>NW_018246585.1:0-923 GCF_001263595.1 Phalaenopsis equestris
TAACTTAACCATTTAACAAAAGAAATAAAACAAAAGAAAGGAAAAGACCGACCCACTTCCAAAACTAGCAAAGCTAAAGGGGGAAACAGCAAGTGAATCGGCCTAAAAACGTTTAAATTTTTTCAAAAACTGTAACTAATTGACCCTCGAGAAAAGTGTTTAAATCTATTCCAAGGCAGTATTTTGATCGACCCAAAAATTCTCCAATTCAGCATAAAAAAATGAAGCCCAAAAACCACCAAATAAACTCAAAAAGCGCAGCCCAAATGCCACGAAACAGAATCAAAAAGTGCAGCCCACAAGCTACCAAGCGGACCCAAAAAGTGCAGCCTACAACAACACTTTTTAAATAGCCCAAACTACAATTTTAAATGCTCCAAACAACACCTTTAAAGCCCCCAAATAGCACTTTTAAAACTCCCCAAACAGTCATTTTAAAACTCCTCAAACAACCATTTTAAAACTCCAAATAGCAATTTAAATGCCCCAAAACGGTAAATGAATCAGCACCCAAGTGGCATATAAAGCCCCAAAATCAGCAATTTATACCATCCAATTGGTAAAAAAGTTGGGGCAAAACAGTATGAATGACAAGCTAGAAATCTCAATCCTTCTTAGAAACAACAATAATAAGTGCAACTAAAATAATGCTTCTTTGTTGTATTAAATGACAACTCTACTGAAGCACACAATTTCGTCATAAAGAAGCACCGTCATTTTTTTTTTTTTTTTAAACAATCGTCGAGAACAAATTCAGTGAAAAAATGCATTTCAAGCCACAATAATTATGTCATACATTTCATCAAACAATTCACGAACTAACTTAATATCTGTAAACTTCATAAACATATTCATCAACAAATCCCTCAGCTTCAAATAGAATGGAACTCCATTCTCCATCAAGTAACAATATTCCATACAGA
>NW_018246586.1:0-352 GCF_001263595.1 Phalaenopsis equestris
GAAATACTCAGCGCTGACGGCGCAGACCTAAAGAACGACTGATGAATTTTACTCAGCACCGACTGCACCAGAAGCAGTGCCGACAGCGCCATTTGATAGAGAACACAAAAATTAAAAATTGACCACTGGCGCCGACGACGCCAGAATGGGTGCTGACGACGCCAATGTCGGTTCAGATCTCTTTTTATAAGATTCGGCGAATTTGAACACTTTTTGAATAGTTTTTGGATGCACCTATTATAGAACCAACTTTAGGCTCTATTTGGGGCCAAAATTCATCAAAAAATCTCCCTCTCTCTAGGCTCCACTTTATTCCGACTTGCTCATTTTTGCCACACCTCACCTCCATACA
>NW_018246587.1:0-1829 GCF_001263595.1 Phalaenopsis equestris
TCGAGCTAGAGCGAGCTCAGGCTTCACTCATGTTTGGCTCTTTAATATATCGAGCTCAAGAAATTTATTCGTTTTCAATTTATTTGCTTAACGAGCCAAACACGCGCTGCTTGCAAAAAATGAATCGTAGTATATAAGGACAGAAGCAAAATTCCAATCAGGTTATTTATATTAAAATATCATTCAAATAGAAATTGATATAATTTTATCCTAATTTTTAAATTAATATTTTGAATTGATTATAGATTTGTGTAGTCTTGGAGTCAATTATATTATTTAAAAAAATATTAATCAATTATATATATATATATAGAGAGAGAGAGAGAGAGAGAGAGAGGAAGTGCCAAATTGGTCCACTATTTACATAAAGCCATTTTCAGCACCCAAAAAAATAGTTCTCATTGTGGATTATTTCAACCCATATTTAAAGAGTTTGTGTGTTGAATTAACACTTTTATAAACTCTGGGATTAAAATGATCTCTTACAAATAATCAGAAAACTTAATTATTTCAAATCAAAATAACCCGAATGCAAACATCTTTGTTCGTGTTTGGCTCATTTATATATCGAGCACAAAAAAATTATTCGTGTCTGATTCGTTTACTTATCAAATGAATTAAGCACAAACTATTTAAAAATAGGATAAGCTATTCATGAGGAGAGAGCCATTTGGACGAGAATATATTATCTTTGGAGTCCTGACGCAGGGACCCAATTAAAAATTGACACATGTTGTAGTTCATAGCTTTCACATCAAATTATTTATTTGGATGTTTTTTTACAAGTAACATGATTCTACCTCTAGTACAATTATGCTGTATTACGTTAAAATTCCGGACGCAATAATTTCTCTTTTGACGTCTCTATTGCCAGGTACGGACCAAGCCCCGAACCCATCGACGGCTTCTACCTCGCGCTTATCATCGACGCCGAGATCGCTCTCCTTCTTGGAGACCAGACTGAAGAATTCCTGAAAACGATCAACGAGAAGCTCCCAATGGCTGATTTTTCATTACAGTGCAGGAGAGAGCAAGTTACCGGCCGCTCAATACACTCCATTACTAAAGCAAAGTTTGGCGACGCAGGGAAGGTTCATGAGATAGGCATGAGATGCAGAGATGGCAAGGAAGCAGAGCTGCTTGTTTCCATTGATAGAAAGAAGGTGGTTCATGTGGAGAAACTGAACTGGAATTTTCGAGGGAATGAGATCATCTTCGTCGACGGATTGCCGGTTGATGTGATGTGGGACATGCATGGCTGGTGGTTTGGTGGCTTCGTCGGCCATGCCGTGTTCTTGTTCCGGCAGAGGAGGAAGGTTGAGAGCAGGCTGTGGTTGGAGGAGAGGGAAACCGTTGGTTTCTCTTTGCTGATCCAGGCTTTCAGAAGTTGTTGATGGTTCATGTTTAGGATAAAATATTATGCCAAATCACTTGTATGACAATGTAGTGTCTCGTGGTTGGCCGTCTGGACGTGCGATATCCAGATACAATAACAATATTTTTTCCATCTTTTGAGACTCAAATTTGGTCATTTTGAGTAAATTCTTAGCTGATTTCTATTTATTTTGTTTAATTGACTTTATTAGAGGTATCTTGTTTTGAATTAGAATCATTTGGCTAGAGTTTTATCTTATTTTCTTTTGCTATGGTAGTATTAAGTAGGGTTGTTAATTATTTGATTTCGAGTTGAGATGGAGTCAGCTTAGAATCAACTTTAGGAAATATTCGATTAAATTTTTTTTCCTCAAAGCTCAGCTAATTTATTTCAATTCAATCTCGACTTGAGCGAAAATTCGAATAATTTTTTCAAGCGATTAATGATCTTCAAT
>NW_018246588.1:0-433 GCF_001263595.1 Phalaenopsis equestris
CATCATAAAGTTTAAATGAACCCAAGGCTTTTTACTAGTCATTAAGAAGGTTGCATGGACCCGCTCCTTACTCTTAACCTGGTGAATACCTCAGGGATCTATTAAACTTAATATGTTTTACTTAATAATATTATCCTTAAAATTTAAGGACCCCCAATACACAACATAGAGTTAGGAAGATTTCCAAAACTTTACTTTTCCAGCTCTATATACATAAATGCTTTGACATGCATTTTGAGTTGCAGGTGGGCGAACGATAAGACTCACCAGGTACACTTTTATAGTTTACCGCATTTTACAGTCTTTCTTGTACTTTCTTACCGCGCTTTTATTCATGCTTGTATTTATATACCTGCATAGAAAATATAAAATTGCATAAATCACCCCCACAATATTTAAAAAATATAAGACAACTCAAAACTTAATCACAAAC
>NW_018246588.1:707-1256 GCF_001263595.1 Phalaenopsis equestris
AAGTTGAGTTTAGTAAATTCATTTGGATTAAGTGATTCCAATAGAAAATAGTGGTGCCGGGACGACGGAACCGTGGGATCTTGACCGGTGTCGCTTTAATCAACTTTAATATGCCCATAATAAAATTTAAAGAACTTTAACCATAAGGTCACCTGCTTTTGACATTATAACCAAATGACCTAGAAAACTTAAACTCTGCTACAACGATGAGCTTGGAGCTTACACGGTGGGCAGCCCGGACATCTTCAACAACAAGAGGATCGACAACAACATATCCTTCCTTAGCTTTAAAACAACAAAGCCATAGGAATTCAAGGTTATTTTCATAGTGCAACGTAAATCCTCAAACCTTAGGCATTTGTACAATCCTGTTGTACAATCTAAGTCCTAACTCGTCTTAAGATTCCGAGGTAGTCGTTCGTCACGACTTAAATCCTCACATCTTCAAGGTTATTTGTGTTGATTACTTCACATAAATGTAAATCCTAATAAATAAAAATTGCAGGATAAAACATCTAAATGATTTCTCCTAAATTGAAGCCAAATAAC
>NW_018246588.1:1670-42907 GCF_001263595.1 Phalaenopsis equestris
GTAAAGTGCTCTTTCATCTAAACTATGAAAATTATGGGGTCAGTTTAACTTCATCTTTTTTAAAACTAAATTTTTTTTTAAAAAAAAAAACGTCCTTCCGAAGCGGGCAACGGGATTTCAATTCCGATGGCCGACAGCTTCTTACGGGCAAACCCCACACCAAAAATAGTGCCGACAGGGGTCATGTCTTTATTCACCCTGAGCTTATGTACTGCAACTTTTGCTGACACCCCTGGGATTTCATCGACGCTCTAGGCAAAGTAATCTTTAAATTTTGATAATAACTTTATTAGCTCTATGGATTCTCCCTCGCCAAGTAAGGAACATATAAAGGTTTGTTGGGGCTGCTCCTTAGTCCCGAGGTTCATTTCCTTTAACTCGTCAATTTTTGACTTAATCTCTTCTTCAAATTCTGGTGGAGCATCATCTATTAACTATTTTTTAGAGTCATCCTCTACGTCAAGGCAGTCCTCTTCTAATCCATTAGTAACAACCTTACAAACTTTCGAATCATCAATTGGTCCTATAGTACCAAATCCGAGACCCTGTTTTAAATTAGGAATTCAGCTTTTAACATTCCACAATTTTTCAAAAAGTTGTAGCTTATCTTTTGGCATTTTTTTTTGCACATATCCCTGTTGAATTAATTTTTGTACACAAAGAGAAAAGTAACTAAAAGGTAATTTCATTAACTCGTTAGAATCTTCATCCAAATTTACATGATTTTCAGAACTAGTAGAAGGGGAAGTATGGTAAAACTTTATCGGTTTCAAACCATCACTACGAACTTCCTTGACCTTTAGACTCTCAACTCTTTGAGGATAGATCGAGTAAGGGACATGACATTCACATAATGGTTGATCCGATCATAAATTGACTCATATTCATCTCTTTCTATATCTTCCAACGAGATCTCGTATTGCGGTTTTTTTGTTTTGTCACCATTATTTCTTCCTCGGAACTTCCTTCATCAGAACTTTCTTCAATGTCGATGTTGATAGTCAACCTAGTCCGTTCAAAAATTGGATTGGTTCTTCCTCGTCCACGTCCCCGGCCTCAATCTTGGGTACATGAGCTAAATTAACTTCTACCAATTCATTGTGGGAAGATCATAGTAGATTGTGGAAGTAGAGTTGATTGGCCTCTTCTTTGTGATTCTTCAAAATCTTGCATTCTATTCGTCACAACTTCACGAGAAAAGATTGTTCTCTTTGGAGGTGTGTAGTAGGCGGCGTCCTGATGGATGCCCACTTCATGTACTAAGAATGGTTGTAAATGTCATTTAATACGATGTTCTTATCCTTTTCTTAAAATATTTGATGCATTGATATAAGGATGACAGAACCATATTATGCTCGTGAATCCATGGTCATCCAAGTAGTGCATTGAAAGAAGTTTCTGCATTGATGATATGGAATTTTGTGGTTGTTACTAATTCTTCAGCTTTCATTAACAGTGTATATTATCCAAGGGCTCTTTCACCCTTCTAATTGAATCCTCTTAACATCATTTTATCGGTATTAAGCTCTTGAGCCTCAATCTCCAAATATGCTAACGTCCGTAGACTCAATAAGTTCAGTGATGCACCGAGGTCTACTAGGACTCTGGACAATACAAATCTGCCGATATTGACGGAAATGTAGAGCAGTCGATTATGGTTCAGTGGTACCAAGCAACAAGTCTTCAACTGTGAATGTTATCCCAGGCTATTCTTTTAATGAACAAACTTCATCTGAAGATGTGTTAGCCCGGGGATGTGCTGGCAAACTGAGCCAAGCAAATCTCTGGGTCAAGCAAGGATGTAACCAGAGATTCTCTCATCTCCTTTGACAAGATTAGAGCATCATAAATGCTTAGTTTGGCCGCCAATTTCTTAACATGAGCTATCACATTATAATCAACTTTATCCTCTAATTTTTACTTGGCTATGTGACACTTTCATTGGCGAAGGTAGAGGTAGCTCTTCTTGAGTGGCGATTTGTTTTCCATTACCTATTAGAGCTGATCTTGAAGGTAATACTTTCTCGCTCCTTAGATTTATATTTGTAATTTCTTCTTCTTGAGATGTTGTAGGAAACTTTTCTAGTATTCCTTCTTCATTTGAGAGATCTAGGTTGATGGCAAGTGAGCATTGTGGCACTCAAGGACTGGCTCCTCACTCCAAGTGCTATCGTAACCGGTATTGTCGATGTCTTATTCATTCTCATTAATTGTTTTATTGGACTCAAGTATGATTTAAGGATCTATTTGGGAATTGAGATCAGAGTTAGATTGAACAAATTCAATTACGTTATCATTAGAAACAAAAAAATCTAGCCGAAATTATAATCATTATATTCATAATACCACGGTGTGGCAAAAAAATAATCATATGTGTTCAAGGGTTTGAGGATTTTCTTCCCTAAACTCCTCTTGTAGCGGTGACATTTCTGTTGAAATCTTCAACTTGTGCTGAGCAGGTTGTAGACTTTGAACGGCCACCTAAATTGAAGTGGTCTGAATCTGACCCAATATCTTCTTGGATGACTTGCTCCAAACTGTGCTCCATCCTTCTTTTTCTGCATATGGGTCTATTAGGACGATTGGCTCTGCCGAAATTATATTTACAGAACCCTTGCCAGTCTCTTTCAAATATTCCTTTAGGATTGTTATATTTCCTTCTTTGTAAATCCTCTCGAGCCAATCCTTTAAAATAAAGCAACCCTCTATTGTATGTCCCAACTTTTTGTGGTAGGGGCAAAAATTGGGATATTCTTTCTTTTCAACCTCTTCGAGCTTCTTTGGTCCTGGCAATCTAAACTCTGCCTTTTTTTATAGATTTTTGAACATCTATGGTACAACCTCATTATTGAAAGAGTACACTCTTTTCTTTCATTCTAAAAAAGTCAAACCCATTCTACCTTCTACTCGGTACAGTCCCCCCTGGTATGACTACTGGCTGGACTGTCCATACTATTGTGTTTGTTGTTGAGTGTGCTGTAACAATTATTGAGAACTTTGATGAGATTATTTTAGCTGTATCTATATTGGCTGCTTTCCTTTATCGACAGTCGCCACTGTCCTAGAACTTTTCTTGAATGCTCTGGTTGTCATGGATTTCTCTGCTTTCTCTTGAGAATCCATATGTTTAACGTCCTCTTGTAAATTGTTGGCTTTGCTTAACAATTTTTTGAAGGACGTGATGGTGAGTCCCTTGAGCATGAAAGCTACTGTCCCATGTATTCTTTTGAGTAAAATCTCAATCACATGTTATTCTTGTAGTTGAGGTTCAAATTTCATGCTAAGGTTTCTCCACCTCAAGATATAATCCACTAGAGTCTCTCGTTGGGTCTTTTCTTCTCAACTACGAGATCTCCCATAGAAACATGATTTTGCGCTCCAACAAATATTTTTATGAACATCTGTTCCAATTTGGTGAAGGTCTTCACTGATCTGTTGCGTAACTCGACATACCAATCAAAAGCAATCCCTGACAAGTTGTTGACGAACTGTCGGAAGCGTAAGGGTTCATTACCTCCTATGTTGCCACAACTGGCTCAAAAATGTGCTAGATGTTGCCTGGGATTTCCAGTCCTATCGAATATCTTAAAGTTTGGTGACACAAAACCATTGAGGTAGGGTTCGACATCAAACTCCTCTAGGTAAGGTCTATCCCTTGAAATCAATGCACCACCCTAAATGGGGCTAAGGCCTCCCGAACTTGTTGTTTGACCAAGTGTTTGATATCTTTCTCAGACATGGTATTTGGTGCGGAGTCCTTCCTTTGCTGATCATCTCTATTAGCAGAAGCAACTTCTCTTCTTTCATCGATAATATGGATTATTTTAGGTTGGATAACCTCCAGAGAGGCTACCTACAATGGCTATGATTGCCCATTAATTGTAGCCATGGCGGCCATGGTGGCAGCCATCTTGTCCATTCACTTTTTTATTTGACTGATCTATTCTTCCCTCAAGAAAATAGCCCTGCGCAAATCATCCACGATGTTCCCTTCGACGAGAGGTTGGGCATCACACACTGACAAAGCGACTCTAGTCTCATTGACGTGAATATACATAATGTCTTCATCCAGATAATTATTGAAATCAATCCTCATCATCCCCATTAATGGTTACACCATGCTCTCTTGCTAGCTCGAAAATCTCAACCCTGAGCTTTTTTACTTTTCCTTCAATTGTTGCCTCTTGAATTATTTTAAGATCTGAAGGATTTTCTTGAACATCCTTTACTTGTTCATCAAACTATGTAGCAAATATTTTGGATTTTTGCTTCATTCCACTATTGTGCCCTACGGGCTCACTAGACCGTATTGGTATGGTGACTTTGGGTACCCACACTTTCTTTCTCTAAAATGATTTCTTGAGAAGGGGTATTTCAATAGAGGCATCGACATGTCGGAGAAAAGTATGCCCCCCTTGGTGTGAGCAAAACATAATATCAGGTAATTTCTTCATCTTTTCCCTCTTCGAGGCATTCTTAGGGGTAATAACTGGTTGAACCTTCAAACCCAAACGTGACTTGACCGGTCGACATCATGCAGACCTTAGAGTAGTTGAGGTAACAAAATCTGTAGTAGTAATGGTAGTATCAACTCAGTTTCCTAGATAAAATTTGACGGAAATACGTGTTGGTAAAGCTTCCGCTGACCTGTGGGACCATCGGGCAGCCTTGGCATCTTTTAGAGTTTCTTTCTTCATTTGGGAGGATACTACACTTCCCATTCGCTTAAGTAATTTGACTATCGAACATCCTTCCTTTGTGGCCAACCTCTAGAACACTGTGCGGATTTTAGTGACAGAAGTGGGCTTCTCCCTCTGTTCACTTTAACCATGAAATGTCGTTAAAGTAGCAATAATTTCTCGAATACTTTCATATACATTAGTATTCATCAACGGGTGGAACCTACTCCCTTTCAAAAGTGGAGAGGTCTCCTGTAATTCAAATCCTTCCACTTGAGGAAACCTGTCATATGGTATTCTTTCTGAGATTTGGGCCTTAACTGCCTTCCGAGCTTCCGACTAAGGTTCTTTCTCTATGATCGAGTAAACAGTACAGACTTTGAACTTGAACCAATTTCAAACAATGACGGCGAGACAGTTAATTCCCCAGTTTCATCTCCTACGATCATAACCTCCTTTCCTTTAGCAGACTCGACAGGTGTTGGAGTAGCAGTTTTCTCCTTCTTGCAAGAATAGAAGTCCTTAGGTCACTTTAGGTCAAATTCAGTAGAGGGCTCATGAATTTCCAGAGCAGTGACTTTCATTAAGACGAACGGGGCCTTTCCGAGTATGACTTCAAGTTCATCAAATCCAGTTCCAAACTTGATGGTGGGGGCCATATTGTGAGCATTGCGGTTCGTTGGCAAATTACAGGAAAAGGTGAGCGTTGGGAACGCCATTGCAGCAGCTTCAAAAAGAAAGCTCTGGGGTTAGTTATTTGGCCAATACTCTGTAATTCTAGTGCGAACACTAAAAATTAACAAATGCGATCCATGGACTCGGAAAATTTTGTTTGATTTTTAATTTGTATGAGTTTTAAATTTATTAAAATTAATTTGAAACTAGAAGGATTAACTTAATTAAATAAGAAAGGTTAAAGAGCAAGCGCATCATGACACTATTCGATTTAATTTGCAAAAGAGCAAATCAGGCTCGAAGGGGAAAGAGAAGTTTAGGACCCTGTGCGGGACCAATTTTACGACACACAATGCCTAGGTGGAACTAGTCCACCGACACACCTATTGGAGGCACGACCCCATTCAAAAATTAAAAAGTCCTTAATGATCTTCTGAACTTCTCTATTTAGAGATGATTGAACAGACGATCCTGAAGTCCAAAAGAGTTGACCGTACTTACCCAAGAAAGAAATTGGTGAAGCACACTAACAAAAGAAGGGAAATTTGGTTCACGAGGGACATGAACACATTACTGATGTATGAAGACAAGTTATCCTATGGTTTGGCTTTAGTTAAAATAGAGAGAAGCAATTCCCCAACGAAGTCGCCATAAGTTGTCGACACTAAAAAGTTGTGGATTTGTTAACTTGTCAGCTGCTAGGATGGATATCCCAACACCCATTTTAATTTAATTTAATACATATATAACTTATGAAAAATAGTATTTTAATTTTTTTTGAAAATACAAGATCGAGTCGATCTCATATCCTCAGTAGTTTAAATAAATGAGCCTAATACCACAAGTAGTGCACCTATCCTAGGGAATAGATACATTACTTATTGGTGAAGGCTCGATTAAACAAACTAAAGATTATATGACATCCGTTTAAGTCTGTGAAACCATTTTTATGTTGACCTAAAATTTCCCCTATTTAATACAAAGAATTTAATAAGGTTTATATTAAGCTGGGTTCGGGAATACTTCCTATAAGGGCATGCCCCTATAGTTAATTACATCTTAGATAATTGAAGTCACCTAAGAAAAGTCTAGATAGAAATTAGGGAATATTGTCTTCAAAGAGGTCAAAGGATTAGGACTTTTCAAAGAGGTCGGACAAAGAGGTGTGAAAGAGGAATGACTCAAGTTTGAAACATTTTATTATTGAGCCCAAAGGAGGAAGAACTAGGGGATGTCACAGATCTAAAGGAGAACTTCGGTGACTTCCCAAGCTACCCTATTGTTTGGCTTCAATTTTTGAGATTAGAATTATTGAATGTTTCATCATGCCAATTTTAATAATTAGGGCTTGCATTCGAAGGAAACGATCACACAAATAGTCTGGAAGATATGCGCATTTAGGTTGTGACAAATGACAACCTCAGAATCTTAAAGCGGGTTAGGACTTAAATTGCATAGAAAAGCTATACAAAGGCCTAAAGATAAATTGAGGATCTAGGTTGCATAAGCAAATAACCCCAAAATCTTATGGATTGTTGTTTAATTCTAGGTAAGGAAGGAAATTAGTTTAGTTGGAGAAGACAGGTTTTGTTGTTGAAGATGATCGTGTTGCCCACAGTGCTAGCTCCAAGCTCCTCGTCGTAGCAAGTTTAAGTTTTCTAATGTGTCAAGTTACGATGTCAAATCAGATGTCCCAATGGTTATGGACATTTAAATATTATGGGGGTATATTGAGGTTAATTAGAGCGACACCGGTTAGGATCCTACGATTTCCTCATTCTGGTAATATATTTTCTATCAGATCCACTTATTCCAAATGAATTTACTAAACTCAGCTTAATGAGTTTCATACTTTCATTTAGTCCGTGGGAAATCTTGTTAGCAACTGTAGGTTACCTCCTTTAATGGATTCCCAATCATCTGATAGAGACGTCTTAATTTAGTTGCAATTGTTGTTTTGTGATGTTTGTGATTAATTTATGAGTTCTCTTATATTTTGAATGTTGGGCAGTGAATTTTATCTTGGTTGATTTTAGTTTTAGTTTTAGTTTCTTTTTTGTGACTATCCTAAAAGTTTTAGTTTTCATGCAGGGTGAAATCTTTGTTTAGCATGCAAGTTTACAAGCATTAAACTACAATGTAAGAAAGTATGAGAAAAGAAAGCGTTGTAACTATAAGAGCGTATCTGATGAGTCTTCTTATTCCTCCACCTTAAACTTCAGTACTTGCAATGCATATATATGTATAATTTTGCAGGAATTAAAGCATGCTTATAGAAAAAGTAGGAAGTACAAACTTAAAGTGTGCCTACCAAATCCTACGTCATATCTTTGGTGTATTTAAATTTTAAGGATGCTTCCATTAAGCAAATAATAATAAGCTCACATGTCCTTCAAAATTTACAAAAAATTATGAAAAAGTCTCGGGTAATACCCTAGACATTTCATGGTCCTTGGAATTATCTTGAGTTCATTATGGTTTTATTATATTTGTTATATTGTTCATCCAATTAAAATTCTTATGCTCAGTGAATTTGGTGCTTTGATTATGCCTTAAGTAGGGTAATTATCACTTAATGTCTCATTTATGAGTTATATAGGTAAAGACCTTGGGGGCAACTTAACTTAATTAAGGAATTAAATTAATTTGATTTTTAAAGAATGAACTTGTAGTGTTTTGAAATGTTTTAAATTAATTATATGTTACTTTCTAAACCTCATTAGACAAAATTTTGATTAAGCCTAACTCACTACTAAGCCCTTAAAATTTAATGGGTGAATTTATAATTTTAAGAAAAAAATATTTTTCAATATTTGTACTCTCGATCATGAATTATAAATTATATTAAAACCATCGACTAGGGCTCAAAATTAGTGAATTATGATATTCCAAATCAAACCCTGGCCTTAATATCTCCTTATTTAATTATTCTTCCAAATTTCATTAAATTTTGAAAAATTACAAATTTATCCTTTATGAAATTCAAGGTGAGGTTGGTTCCTACAACTTATCACTTTTTATGTTTCAATCATCAAAATATATCAATTAAGATTATTTGTTGTCCATTTAGTCCTTTGGTTAAACCTAAATATTAATTAAGCCTTAAATTACAAAAATAACCTTTGCACCTAAGGCTTTAATACCCTATAATTCATTAAATTGGACTCAAATGACTTAAAAATTTTATATTACCTCACTAATGGGTTAATTTAAACATGAGAGGAGAAAATGTGATTTTTCTGAATTTATATAATTTTTATAATTATTTATACTGCAAAAATAAAAATTTTCAATGAAAATTTAATTACTCAATCAAAATAAAACTTCTATCCATAAGAAAATTATTAGAGGTTCAACTAAGTCAGACGACCACATGGATCAATTTTAATGAAGATCAATTTTCACGATTTTTGAAAATTTAATTTAATCCTTAAAATTATTTGTTGGTTTTGAGTATTAATTAAATATAAAATAATATTTAAATGAAAAATTAAGTTTTGTATTTTTGCTAAATCTCTTTGAGTCCAGGGAACCCAAAGAAATATATTTAATATTTTTGTATTTTATATTTTAATTATTGGAATTATTTATGTAAAAAATTAGAGAAAAACTCATTTTAAGCCTTTTAAACCTAATATCTTGACTTAGAAAGTTAGGAAAATTATTTTAATTGGTTCTAGATGATCAGGAAAGCAAATGTGACATTTCAGTGTGTTTTTATATTGTTGTGATTTTTATGATTTTTAATTAATTTTAATTAATTTAAATGTCTAAAAATTGCTTAAAAATGAAGTATTTATTTTAATTCCAATTTTATTTTCTTTAGGTTCCTCTAATTATAAGGAGCTCCCAAAACCAATTTGGTGATTTTTTTTAGTTATATTTTAATTATTATAATTATTTTAATGCCAAAAATGTGATTTCACTTGATTAATTCATTTGAGTGGTCCCATTTGAGTGGTCAAATTAACTCCAATTGACTTGAAATTTTTATGAGGAGCTCCTTTAACATTAACTTACAATGTGAATCAGTTTTTATATCATTTACATTTATAGTTACTCCAAATTAATTTTCCTTTCATTTTAAGGGTTGGAGACAATTAGGGTAATTTTAAATGAATTAAACCAAGTTTATATTTTTCCTAGTATCCTATGACCACACAGAACCCACCAAAATAAGTTTTGTATTTTTCTGTTAAGAATTTTAATTATTATAATTTTTATATCAAAACAGAGGCCATTAACTTGAAAATTAGACATCTATGCCTAGAGATCTTCCCTAACCTTGGAAAAATCAAAAAGAGCATCCCCACAACATGTAGAATAAAAGCCCCAAAGATCAAGTCATGGTAAAATGTCTATGCTAATGGAGAATCAAAAGAAGGAAAACACCATTTAATTAATTAAGAATAAAATATGCATTGAATAAACATGAAAATATTTTCACATTGTTCTTCTCTCTTCAGTGAGCAACAGGATATTTTTATTTTATTTTAATGATTTTTCTACACAAAGTTATGAATTTTTGAAATTATGGTTATTTATTTAAATTAGAAAATCCCTAATTTTCTACTTAAGTTACGGGGCGCCAGCGCATCCTAGACAAGTCCAAAAACTCCAAGCGGTGCACTCCCGTTTGATGTCGCCGTCAAAGCATCTGCCTCGTCAGCCCGCGGTTCCGTTCCATCTCCCCATCCAGCGAGATCAGGGGAGTCCGTGCGATACACGCGTGATCCAATGACACTCGATCATCATCCCCAATGAAGCCAACCCGCAAACTATCTGTTTTCAAGCCCTAGTATCTCGCTTGATTCTTAACCAAATCAACTGCGGTTTGTTCCTATAGACTCGTCTCGACTAGGAGAACATATCTATATGGTTAATTGACCCTTAAATCAACTCTATACACATGTAGAATCAGATGAAGCTCGGTTTGGGGTTAACTTTCAATACCTTGGTCCAAGAGGGGAAGCCCTGATTCGATGCTTGTGGAAGCTTTGTGGGGGTCACAAGAGCCTAGGGATGGAGCCTCAAGCCATGGTGAATCACCTAGATATGAATTCAACCAAAGGCAATTTTGGATGTCGGTCAAATTCCACTATAGGGTGTTCTGGTGATAGAGCTTTTGTAGGGTATCTTCTTCTCTTGATCTGAGGATGGTGTGTGTACAATTAATTTGGATTTGGTGGCTGGTGGAGGTTTTAGGGGTGTCCTGTTTCGGCTTAGAAGTTGGGCTACAAAATTAAGCCTGAACAGTGGCTTTGAGTGGCTAAGGGTGGTTCGATTAAGCTCAAGGGGTCCCAACAAAGGTTTGGAAGCAATTTTGCAGAGTCTCCCCAAGGAATTTCAAGCTCTCTTCCTTCGGTCATGGAGTGGGGGTTTAAATAGAAGGGGAAGGAGAGGCCACCAGGGGCAATTGGTGGGTGTCCTAAGTTGCTTATGTGGATGCCAACAGTTTGTAAGAATCCAATTTGGATGAGCCAGCTTGGATGGGTTTAATTTTGAGTTTTGGCCATGGTAGAGCTTTTGATTTTTGGTTTTTTGGCCACCAATGTGGCTGGCAGGCTAGGGAGGGGTCACCATCTAACTCAGAGAGGTCAGGGCTTGGTCTTGGTGAAGTCAAATTGGGTTGGCCATGTGTAAAGTTATAGGATTGATATAGTATGGGAAAAGGGTCATTTTGGATCAATTTGGTTCAAATCATGATTTGGGTTAGGTTCAGCCACCAAGCATGGTCTTGGACTGAAGAGGAGATCATTTGTTTCAGCTTAATCATTGGGGATAAGTCACCATCCAAAGAGATTTGACTAAACATGGGTTAGAGTGATTCATGTGAGGGGTTAAAACCTTTTTAAGGAGGCTTGAAAGTGGTTTGGCCTCTTGCCATTAATAGTTTGATGATGTGGCAAGGCTCTCATGGCTTTTTTATGGCTTGGGAGTGGCTTGGTTAATTTTCATGAGGAAGGATTTTGGATTTATTTGGTATTTTTTATGGAGTTTGTCATGATCTTGAATATAGAATGATTTTATCATTAATTTAAAACTTAGGGAGTGCTTTTAATTGAATGGATGATGAAGAGAAAAGAGATTATCATGTGGGCCTCGGATTTGGGCTTTTAAGATTGAAATTGAATTTGGGCTAAAATTTGGGCTAATTGAATGTTGATTTTGGTGTATGGAGATGTAATGAAGGATTTGGAAGAATTTCAATTGATTTTGAATTAAATTGGTGGACTAATTTGATGGACTTAGGCATATGGTCAAAATTGGGGCTTTTTTATTTGGGTAAAATTGGGCTTGTAATTGGATCAAATTGGGCTTGAATTTTGTTTATAATAGGATTGGGGATGCTGAATTTTGATTTGGAATTCATATTTGGCAATACTGGGGTCAATTGGGCTAAGATTGGGGCAAATTTGGGGACATTTGGGCCTTTAAGGGCAAATTGGAGCTTTTGGTCAAACTGGGCTAATTTGATCAAATTAGGTCAAATTCATGATACAAAATTAAAATTGGGAATATTCGAGATGATTTTGTAATTTTTGGGAATTTTTGGAATTTTTGGAATTTGAAGGTCATGAGGGGTATTTTGGTAATTTTGGGTGTATTTTGGGAATTTGGTAATTTTTCTGAATTTTGGTGAATTTAGATAGTGGTGGGGTTTTTGAGATGATTTATGGGAAAATTTGAGCATTTTGGGTAATTTTGAGATTTTTTGGCAAAGATTAGGGTTGTAGGGGTATTTTTGTAATTCAGTGATTTTGGGCCAAAATGACCAAACAAGCCATGAAGCCATACTAAACCTATAGGAGCCATATGATGATTCATTTTGGATGCTCAATGTGCTGGTACTAACCCTCTTAGCCAAGAGCAAGGGGTTTGGGTCACTAGGGGTACAGGATCATCCACATGAGCTTTCCGAAAGGAGCCAAGAGACCAACCTAAGGGGTCATAAGGTTTAGAGTATGTGAGAGAGTGTGGTGTGTGCAAGTCAGCCCCACCAAAAGTAGATCACCCAGGATTAGTCCTAAGTTCTGACCATCCTATGGGGGATTCCCCTTGCGCTGCTTCATATTGACCCTATCTACTATGTGTTAAAGGTCAGGACTAATATGTGGAACTTCAGGTTGAGCAAAGAAGGGTTTAAAATTTCTAATTGTGAGGGTTCCTTTTCTGTGAGGGTTCCTTTTCTATTAGGAATAGTCAATAAGAAAGTCCTATGGCTAGAACCTAAGCTACTAAAGAGGAAAAAACTAGACCTCAACCAAAAATGAGGTCAACAATGTTAAAGTTGATTAGAGCGACACCACTTAGGATCCTACTGTCCCCTCATTTCGACACCAGAATTTTTTTTTTAATTCATTTAGTTCAAATGAATTTACTAATCCCAACTTAATGAGTTTCATACTTTCATTTACACTGTGGGAAATCTCATTAGCAATCATAGGTTACCTCCTTCGAGGGAATCTCGATCATTCGATAGATACATCTTAAATTAGTTGCAATTTTTATTTTGTTGTTTTATTTGTGATTAAATTTTGAGTTGTCTTATATTTTGACTGTTGTGGCGGTGAATTTTATCTTCTTTAATTTTTTGAATTTTATTTTTGGTTTTGACATGCAGGGTGACTTTAAGCATACAAGCAAGAAACAAAAGGTACAAAAAAGTAAATGCAATAACTTAAAAGTGTACCTGTCGATTTTTCTCACTCCTCCACTTGAAAGGTTAGATTTGGCAATGTCAATAATTTTGCAAGGAACTTAAATTGCCGTAGTAGATGAAGGTATAACTACAAAACCCCAAGTTATGACTTTATTGAGTTTTGGAATATCTTAGTGGATAATTTTAGAACAAAATATAGCAAGTTCAATTTGCCCTTCAAAATATCCAAGAGATTTCAAAATGCTCGGGGCATGACCCTGAACAACCTTGAAGATTTCTTGAAATATTTTGAGTTTATTTTGAAGTTATCATATCGTTCTATTGATCATCCAAGGTTAAACTAAGGTTATCCCACTACTCAATGAAACTTAATGTTTTATTTATTGCAAGACTAGACACTCATTTAATCAATTGATATTTCATTTAAGAGTTATGGGGATGGGTGCCCCTAAGGCGGATGTGAATCATAAGAGATTTCGATGTCCACAATTAAAGTTAGGCTTGTAGTGTTTAAAGATGTTAATCACCAATCATATTATCTTCAAAATCCTGTCAATTGAGTTTAGATATCGAGCCTAGCTCACTACCAAGTACTTAATAATCATAATGAGGGAAATTGATGGTGTTTAAAATTTTGGTTTAAGTAACATATGTTCTTATTGCAAGCTCACATCATCATCAATTTTAGGCTTAAGATAAGTAATTAATCATCTTCCTAGCTTAAGCCCATCACTTAAGAATTATTTGATCTTAATTGACCTCTAAGTCATGATGATTAAGGAAGTTAGGATTTTGTTCATATTATAGAAAAAGTAGGTCGCAAGTGAGTTTCTACCTTTTAATCCTATCAATCATCCAAACATATTCATTAGGATCAAAATTATCCATTTTTCTTTGTTAACCCTAAATTTTGTGATTAAGACATCAACATCTAAAGTTACTCCTTTGCCTTTGGGCTCTTCACCTCATAACTCATTAATAAAAAATTCAAATGACTTTGAGTTTTGTGAATTTAGAGTGTCCTATCCACAAGTCATTTAAAACATCAGAGGAGAAAAATTTGGTTTTCAAAATTTAATTTAATTTAAATAATTATTTAAATTCAGGAAGTATTATTTTAAAAATTTTCTCACATCAAGCATTGGTTGACTGTCTTATACCAATGTTCTTGTTTGTGTTGAGCATTGAGTCAAGGATTACATTCATCCATCCATTTTAACGCCAGGTTCTACCTTTAATTTGTTTTGTTCCAGCTTTGGGATAGTTTTATTGTATGGTTTCATTCATCTCATATGAATTTCCATCAATACTTTTTTGTTTTGGCTTAGCTCATCCAGTTTTCTAATAAGAGCATCAATCCCCACGGTCCTCTCTTGTGTATAGCATCATCAGAGAGGGAGAGAGGAAGAGGAGAGACAAATTGAAAGAGTTAGAGAGTGAAGAAATAGAAAATGAGAGATAGAAAGAGAGAGAGGGATAGAGAAACTATGTGTGAAGTGTGAGAGAAAGTATGAAACATTGAGATAGAGAGTAAATGGGGAGAGATTAAAGTGGGGGCCACAAATGAGAGAGAGTGAGAAACTGTGTGTGGAATAACAGGAGACAAAGAGCAAAGAACGATAATAGAGAGCAACAAAAGAAAGAGCAAGAGAGATAGAAAGTGCAAGAGAGCAAGAAAGCAAGATAGAATAAAGAGAGAGAGAGGGCAAAAAGAAAGAGATTGAGAATGAGAGAGATAAAAGGAAGATGTGAGAAAGATTGAAGAGAGAGAGGGAGACAATGAAAAACATAAATAGAGGTATAAGAGAGAGTGTGGAAAAGGGAACAATACAGAGTGAGCGAGAGGAAGAAAGAGGGAGGGAAAGCAAGATAGTGAGTGGGAGAGAGAGTAGATCGAGATAGAGAGATAGAGATGAAGCGAGAGGGTTGAAGGGAGAAAGAGAGAGATGAGAGAGTGTGTGTGAGAGAGATAGAAAGAAAGGGAGAAAAAAGTAAGCACGATATAGTGGGGGTGGAGAGGGAAAGAGTGAGAGGAGAGTGAAGAGAAAGCATTAAGAGAGAGAGCAAGAATGAGAATAGAGAGGAAGAGAAAGAGGGTGCAAGAGTGAGTGAAATTGAAGAGACAAATAGGAATTAAGATGGAGAGAGAGAAAGAGTGCGAGAAGTGAGGGTGAGGGAAGAGGGAACAAAGAGACGGTGTGATGAGAGAGAATGTGAAGAGGGAGAGATAGAAAGAAAGAGTGCTAGATAGATGGATAGAAAGAGTGAAAGGAGCAAGAGAAATAGAAGAGAGCAACGAAAGAGAGTATGAGAGAGTGAGAGATAGAGAAATTTAACATCAATTAAGAACTTAGTTATTACAATAGAGAACATAAATTTATCCACTTTAACCAACACATCTTCTATAACTCCCTTAGGATAAGTAATTTATCGATTGATTAGTCGTAGGGTTACAGTAGTGAGAGCTATCTCTCATAATCCAAACCTTATAACTATAGGTAATGGCATGAGATTAATGCTTGTTCTTAGATCACAAAACCTTTTCCACAAAATTTTTGTCTAATTGCACGAGGTTTTGTAATCCAAGTCTTACAACAAAAACTTAAACACAAATGCAATATACTTATCTTTTTTTCTTTTCCCCCAGCAAGTTCTGAAGTTTCCTTGAAGCCAATTGTCACCGTCAAAATGTGTCACTGTCATCACCAATTCCCGTCATTCATGACTTTGGTTGTTTATCATTGTTGAAAGGAGTCTCCATTCAGTTTATCCATTTTATTGCCCTATTCTCCAAATGACACATTCTTTTTGGATCACATGAATGACCATATAATGTTAAGTAACTTGGAGAAAGAGGAAAGGGGAAAATGAAAATAGAATAGAAGAGAAAATATCGTAATGGTTAAATTTGTAGAGAATTCAAAAGTGTTTAATTTCTGAGATTCTCATTAAAAAAAAACCATTTGAAAGTTTCATAACCAAAGATTTAGTTATGATACATATTCCGAGTTCTTTAATACTTCTATAATAGCAAGCTCCTATAGTTAATTATCTCAAGTAGCTAAAGCTACTCAAGAAAACTCACGATTAAGACTAGCGTTTGTTCTTAGAGAAATTTTAAGTTTAAAGGTCAAGGAAAGAAACATCAATGTTTGATCCTAGGGTAATAAGTTTCTAAGAATCTGATTCTACGCTAGAGGTTCAGTTTTGACATTTTGCTTTTGTTAATGTCACTTTCTTTTATTTTTTTTGTAATTTTGTTTTGTTTATGTCTTGTTTATGTTATTTGGTTTTGTTGTTTTATTGTTTTGTTGCTATAGTTTTGTTGTTATCATTTCCGCTTTAAAAAATCATCCCTGCAAAATGGAGTTAGCACACCCAAAGAATATGTAAAGTAAATCTAAAGTGCAATTTATATGTTGCCTTCAACAAGCCTACAAAATAGAACATGATTAGCATGAAATCATTTTTTTATTTCTTAATTTAGTTGGTTTACTAATTTTTAAATGACCCGGTCAAGCTGTCTATGGCTCCGTCGTCTAGTGGTGGTAAGGGAAGTTAGATCTACTTAGTCTGAATTTTGTTTAAATCAGAGCCGGAAAATTCTTTTAGCCACTACAGGTTACGTCGTCTAAGAAATTTATGTAGATCTGAGCACTGGTGTTCAATTTGCATTTGGTGATCTTTGTTCATTATGGTTCATTTCAAGTTTTAATGTCTTATTCAGATTTTAAGGGCTAAAAAATTTTAGGTTGTTTACGATTTATTAACTGATTGAATTTTTTCAATTTATTGTTCATTTTTGTTTGGGATGACCCAATCAAGATCTCATGGTTCCATCATCCGAGGTTATTATGTTAGGTTTTGATAACCCACAAGTGGCTAGAAGATATTTTGTTAGCAACCATTGATTACCTTCTCCAAAATATCTTCTCAAACCTATTTGCATTTTTAAGTTTAAGTTTTAATGCCTTTCATCATTTGTATTTTTTCATGAATTTCATCTTATTTTTGTCAGTAGATTAGTAAATTGAATTTAGATTTGAAATTGAATCATCACTTTTAGTTCATCATGTTGTTTATTTTAGGATTGATGTCGATTAGACCTAATGAAATTTGATCAAAGTCTAATAAATTAAACCTAAGATTTAGGTTCAATGTTTGAAGAACCTAAAAGGAGTTTAATTTGTATTTAATATTGATCAAATTTTAAGTTTTAGGTTCAATGTGGTTAGAACCCAAGATTGTGGAGTGACATAGGTTCACTTTGGGTAGAACCTAAAGTTTAATTTCATGTAGGTTCAATTTGGGTAGAACCTAATGTTTGATGTGATTTAGATTCAATTTGGGTAGAATCTAAGGTTTAGTTTAACTTAGCTTTAGTTTGGGTTGAACCTAATGTTTAGGTTTACTTAGGTCCAATTTGGGTTGAACCTATGTTTTAGGTTGAATTAGGTTCAATTTGGGTAGAACCTAAGGTTTAGGTTGACTTAGGTCCAATTTGGGTTGAGTCTAAGGTTTAGGATGACTTAGGTTCAATTTTGGTCAAACCTAAGTGTTAGGTTGAATTAGATTAAATTTGGGTTGAGCCTAAGGTTTCAGTTGACTTAGTTCCAATTTGGGTTGAACCTAAGGATTAGGTTTATGGGCTAAGCCTAATTTAATTAAGGCTTAACAGATATTTAAGCCTTATTTATCTTAGACTTAATTAAGGTTTTAATGTTACTTAAGCCTAATGTAAGTAAGGCTTTAAGTATTAATTAAATTTAATTAGGATTAGTCTCAATTAGGGTTTAGTTTTGCTTAAGCCTAATGTAGTTAAGGCTTAAAGATTAATTAGGTTTAGTTAGGGTTAGACCTAATTTTGATTTAAGCTTGCTTAAGCATAATATAGTTAAGGCTTAAGGGTTCAATTAAGACTAATTAGGATTAGAGCTAACTAGGTTTAAGGTTTAATTAAAACAAATGTAGATAAGGTTTAATTAGATTAATTAAGCCTAATTATGGTTAGACCTAATTAAGGTTTATAGGTTAATTAAACCTAATGTAGGTAAGGTTTAATTATTTTAATTAGGACTAATTGGGTTAGACCTAGGGCTTATGGGTAATTAAACCTAATATAAGTAAGCTTTAATTAGATTAATTAAGTTCAATTAGGGTTGGACCTAATTAGGGATTAAAGGTTAATTAAACATAATTATTATTCATGATTAACAAAACCTAATGTAAGTAAGTTTTAATTAGTTTAACTAGGTCCAATTATGGCTGGACCTTATTAAGGATTAAGTTTAATTAAATCTAGTGTAAGTAATGTTTAATTAGATTAAATAGGTCCAATTTGGGATGGACCTAATTGGGGTTTAAGGCTAATTAAACCTAATGTAAATAAGGTATAATTAGAATAATTTGGTCCAATTAAGGTTGGACCAAATTATGGTTTAAGACTAATTAAATCTAATGAAAGTAAGGTTTATTTAGATTAATTAGGTTCAATTAGGGTTGGAACGAATTAGGGTTTAAGTTTAATTAAGATTTAATTAGATTAATTCTATCCAATTAGGTTTGGATCTAATTTGGGTTTAAGGTTAATTAAACCTAATTTAAGTAAGGTTTAATTTGATTAATTAGGCCAATGAGGGTTGGACCTAATTAGGGCTTAAAAGTTAATTAAACCTAATGTAAGTAAGGTTTAATTAGATTAATTAGGTATAACAAGGGTTAGACCTAATTATTGTTTAAGGGTTAATTAATCCTAATGTAAGTTAGGCTTAATTAAATTAATTAGGTCTAGTTAGAGTTAGTCCTCATTAGGGTATATAGGTTACTTAAACCTAATGTAGTTAAGGTTTAAGAGTTAATTAGGTCTAATTATGATTAGACCTAATCATTGTTTAAATGTTAGTTAAACCTAATGTGGTTAAAGCTTAAGGATTAATTAGGTCAAATTGAGGTTATACCTAATTAAGTTTAAAGGTTACTTAAGCCTAATGTAATTATGGCTTAAGGGTAACTAGGTCTAATTGGGGTTAGACCTAATTATGTTTTGGTCTGATTTGGGTTCAATTGGGTTAAGCCCAGGTGTCTAAAATTTGATGTGTCAATTTGGGTTGGACCTAAAGATTTTGATTTTGACTTAGGTTCATCGAAGTTGAACCAAAGTACTTAGAATATGATGTGAGTTCATTTGGTTCAACCTAGAATTTTGATTTCTGATTTGGGTTCATATGGGTTAAACCCAATGGTTTAGAGGTGTGACTAAGCCCAATTCTGGTTAAGTCTTAGGTTTACCCTAGGCCTAACTTGGGAATTAAACCTAAGGATAACGATTAGGTCAATCCTATTGGTCATTCAAAGCAATGGCCAATGCGTAAGGGAATATAGAGTTATATATGTAAATTTAAAATTTACAATTTTCACCCTCAGAGGCTAAAATGTCATTTTAAATTTTTCAATGGCTAAAAATTGTCATTTTATGGTTTGAATTCATTGCCCTAAATTTTCTAGCCAATTTCCAATTTAATTTCCACTTTTTTTATTTTCTATAATTATTTTTGGAAATAATTACAAAATTTGGTGAATATTGGTGAATTTAGCTCTAGGAATTTTTTCTAGCCTTGGAAAAATCAGGGAATGTTTCCAAGGATGTAAATGTTGATACCTGAAAATTTCATAACTTTTGGATTTATAAAAAAAATTTAATAATTAAATTACTCCAAAGAGTAATTAATTAATTAAAACTTTCATTAATATCATATTTAATTTTTATAATTTTCTTCTTATTTTTCTAAAACTAGATGTCTTTTTATAGAATTTTTGTGATTTTTCTTTGTCAAGATATGATTTTTCAAAAATTTTTAGATTTATTTAAATAATAAATTCCTTATTTTCTTATTTATCCAACGCAACGCTGGCACAACATCGAATAGGTCAAAACTCCATGGGGTGTAATCTGGTTCACAGGGCTTAACACGTGGGCAGCCACATGGCCCGTGGTTTTATCCATTTCATATGGACGGATTTGTGGTCCAGCTATATCGCAGCCATTCATTTAAGATACACGGAATGGAACATCATCGGTTTGTAATCACCATGAGACAATTAACTGAGAGTCATTCGCATTTAAATGCTAATTTATTTCTCGATTCTTGAAATATTTTAATAAAATTTCTTTCTAAAGCTTCATCTCAATGAGACAAATCAATCCATACGGTTAAATGTATATGGATTGTATGGATTGATTGGTCTTATCACAACGTGTGAAAGTCGAGAATAAAATCAGTGTTAGAAGCCCATTTCTAGTTTCGAGAGGTGAAGCCTCAATTGGGCTTGTCTAGAATGATCGTTAGGTTCTTGCAAAGCTCCTCCTTAGCTCATTTCATAGTGAAATCGAGTCTAGCTATATCCTAGCTGAAATGGTCCCACGGCTTCACCTAGTAATGGGTTAGAGTGTGCAGGAGAGCTAATTTTGAATGGGAACTTCTTCTTATAGCACAAGGAAGCTTTAGGAAGAATTATGTTAGAGTTTTGAAGAGGTTTGCGTCAAACCCAAAAATTGCCCTAGATTTCTAATTTAAAATTAAGGCTTCCCACTAGATTTTAAAAGCTGAAATGATGAGGGTTTTGCTTCCTACAGTATGAGAAGCATGTTTTCTTTTGGTGGTCAGTGGATTTGAAGCTTCTATAGTTCATCATCTTTTTATGGCTCTCGAGTTAGTGCCTTAAGTAGCCATTAGAGGTGGTAAGGAAACTTGGAGCTTATTTGGAGATGTGGAAGAAGGAGGTGCAGAGAAGCTCAGGAAGGATAGGGGAAAAGAATTTCAGCTGAGATTTATCACTTCCCCTATTTTCATAGTTGAGTCATGAAGAACCCAAGTATGTTGGAGGAAGAGGCTAGGGTGAGGCTTTTTTGCTATTGGAAGGCTAGTGAGGTGGAGGGACAGGTTGGAAATATGTTAATCAAGTGATGTGGATTTTTATCATGGTGTCATATATCCTTCCCCCTCTTGATGATTTTTTACCCCAAGTCAAAAAAAGGTGGCTAGGCTATGTGGCTTCATGAATCTCATATATTTAAGGTGTCTTAGCGGGTTTATTAGTCATGGATGACCCATGGGCTATGGGTAGAAGAAGTTCTTTGGGCTTGGGACTTCATGTATGGGCTAGGTTTTCATGTAGACCTCTTAGGCTAAAGCCCTTCATGAGATAATTTGGTGGCTAAATTAAGCAATTAATTAATTAATTAATTATTCTATTAACTAGGTCAAACCAACAACTTATTTTGCTTCTTTGTTCATTTACCTTAGTCTCTGCATTGGATTCAACAAAACAATGTCTCGCTCTGTAAACCATTAGAGTATGTTCAGCTCTCTAGTATAGTCATCACACTCTATGGATGAATCCTTAGAAGCCCAAAGACCAATGGTTCACTTCAAAGGAAACAGAGTCAGAGCTTAAAGTAAACATCAATCTCGAACTTGCATTCAGTCTAGACCTCTATATTATCTATATCGATCGAGTCACCCTTACACACCTCTCAGATAGAACTAAAAAATGGTTTTATTTTCATTTCAAACATGTTCAGGCACAACATAAATGCACATGACAGAAAAAACATGAACCTTCAAAATTTCCTAATACAATTGAATAGAATTCCCCAAAAAAATCAAACCAAATTCTCTGCTAACCAAATGAAACTTTCCTTTGACTAGCTTTCATATTGAAAGATAGTTTCAACACTATCCTTCCTAACCTAATCAATTTTTCTGCTTTCTAGGTTAGATGTTATTCCTCACACTTTCCTTCCTTTTGTAGATAAATTATCAACTTCCTTTGTCTAGCTCTCAGAATGAATGATAGTTTCAACATTGTCCTTCCTAATCTAGTCACTTCATCTATTTCCTCATTTGAATGTTCATCCTCGTGCTTTCCTTCCTAGTGTGGAAACATTCTGTTTCCTTTGTCTAGCTCTTAGGATCAATGATAGTTCTAGCATTGTCCTTATAGATATAGACACTTAATCTATTTTCTAGGTTGGATGTTCATACCCGCACTTTCCATATTAGTGTAGACAAATTTTCAGCTTTCATTGGCTACCTCTCATCATGAATGATAGTTTCAGTACTATCCTTCCTGACTTAGTCACTTTGCTTACATCTTTGGATGAATGTTAGTCTCTGAGCTTTCCTTACTTGTGTATACACTATATACTTCTTTTGTTCAACTCTTAGGATGAATGATAGTTCCAGCACTGTCCTTCTTTATCTAACCATCCAGCCCATTTCTTATGATGAATGCTAGTCTTAGTACTTTCCTTCCTATTCTGGTCAAGTGTTGTTTTCCCTATGGTTAGCCTTTAAGATAGATGTATATCCCTATGTTTTTCTATTCTTACCTAATCATCATGTTCATTATTTTTTTGGATGTAAAACCACATCATTTTCCATCCTAATGTGTTTAGGTGAACCCGAAATCCCCAGCGGATCACAATCATCACAATTAACAAACTTGTAACTCAAAATATTTTCAAAATTCAAAACATAAAATTATTTTTTGGTTATTTATATAACTCTGAGTCATCAGCTTGTTTTTTTATGACATCGTATTATTCCATTATTTGAATAAATCTCCCTCTTGAATCATATAGAAGATTCAAAGAGGAGAGAAATCAAAAAGAAGGATCTACGAAACTAATAATTTTAAAATGAAACATGGAAGGCTTATATATGGGTAATCCTTGTGTGATAGGTTGAGAGTTTAAATCCAAACAAGATCAAATCAAAATAACTTGAAACACAAAATTTACAAAGAATGTACCTACATAAGCAATCGATAACTAGAGAACTAAATAGAATAATTTTGTTCTAGAATCAAGAGCTATTCCAAAGGAACGTATCCCATTAATTAATTAAATCTTGGAGCTAACCTAAGAATGCTATAAATAAAAGGGGATTCTTTTATATTAACATAATCTAGTAAAGATTGGGCACCAAATGAGGGTTATTTTGTATGAGAATGCCACATTGATTATAAAAATCTTGTTAATCTGTGGGACAGAGAGTACATCTTTTAAATTCTAAATGGGTACTGGATCATATTAATTGGAATCAATGAAATAACCAAATTGTCTTGATGAGTATATCCTTATACTTTAGACCTCACTGAGCCATAAAGGCAGAGGGTGAATCACTGTATCCCAGATGAGTGACAACTTATCAGTATCCGGGGAATCAAGATTATATTGACAATTACAAAAAAGGATGACATGGCTCGAAAGGGCCCAATAATAGGAAGGGATACGTTTCTTAAGACCCCAAGCTTACTTGGTAAGGAAGGTAAACAACCTACAATAACTGAAGACTCCTTGTCAGAAATTTATGAATTGTGTCATCCAAGAATACCTCAATAGCTCTAAGATCAAAATAAGGAAACTTTAAGTCCTTTGAACTATGAAGGTAATGCTCAAAGAGGTGGGACTTATACTCACCAAGTAATTAACAAAGATACCTCAGGAAAGTAGTGAAAAAAAAGATCTAGCTATAAAGCTAAAGAGCACTCTCCACAAAGAACATATACCCTGACTGTGTCGAGGAGGCCTATAACATACTAATTGTGCTAGTAACCATGTAAGAAAAAATATATTCTAGGTTGATCAGATTGTAGAAGCACGGGGATTTCTCTTAGAGAAGATGTGATGCAATTATCTAAAATGGTCCTATGTGTGGACACCCTAATAAATGATTTGAGATATGTCTATGTCATGCAAACCATTTTAAAATTGGTACGAAGGCCTTCAATATAAGTAAAGTTCAAGTTTTAAAATCTTCGAAATTTTATTCCTAAAATTTGATTAAGCTTAATCTTTTATTATTAACATTTTGTAGAAAATTTTTAATGTGAAGGTCCTTAAAGTGCCTTGATTATTTTTCATGATCAATCCCAAAAAAATACGAAATACAAAGAAACACAAAAATAAAGCGGTGAAAAAATAAAAATCAAAGCAAACTAAGAAATGGGTTGGCAAAGTCAAACTGGAAAGCAATAAAAGCTCCTATATTTTGCATATGCATGGCCCTAATTTTATAGAAGATATTAAATCTAGATTTATGATACAATACACGAGATGCCACCTTTGGTTCCTGTCACGTCGTTCAACGAGTCATACACCATGAAAGTCATGTTCAATTTCATTTTGATACTGACTCAATCCTAGGAATCTATCAAATCTATGACAAAATAAAAAATGACTCGACCTGCAGAAAATGTTAGCATGGGTTATATCATGCAACAAATATGAGCCTATTCTAGCAATATGAGCTTTGCAGCCCTGTAGAAAGGGTTAACATATAAATCATTACATTGCTCATCCCTTATCATACATGTGTGCGTATATATTTTGGTATGGCTCCCTATAAGAAATTTTTTTCCCTAATATACTATTTTGCATGTCCACACTCAGTAAACACACAAAATTACAAACAAAGAGATGCCTAGCTAGGACATCAAAACCAGTAAGAACAATAGTTAGATATAAAAAAAGACTACCATGCCCCTTAGTTCTATTCTAACACACCATCCAGCGAGAGGTGTCCTAGCCAATATTTAAGTGCTCAGAGTATAGTTTCCAGATATATATGAACTTAACTGTGTAGCCACGCTGGCACCATCTTAAAGACCCAAGTGATCAAGCAAAAGTCACTCAAGATGGATTTAATAAAATAGTTGACCTTACATATGTCCTAGCTTGCGATTTGCATAGTTTTCTTTTTTATATAGGATGGATAACATGAGTAAGAAAAAAAATTTCTCATTTAAAATAGGGCCATTAAATGCAGACTAGTAACACGCAAGGTGACTCAAGTTAGACCCCTTTGATCCTTAGAACAGTCATCATACTTGTATCAATCTTGATGTCATAACTCACACTCCTCCTTGAGATCTACTCAGAAAATAATGCTCGTTATAGAATCATGACTAACACAGGGTCTCTCACCTATAAAATCTAGCTTCTTACGAAAGCATGCAGACAAATGCAAAAACAAACAGGCATCGCACAAGTTTACACCATGATTACTCATCTTGGGTATGAGCAAACACGATAGAAGATCATCAAGAAAAATTCTAATGTCATAACTCAAATGCATACATGTTGCAGACTCAATGGGTTCAGAGGATATAGTGCATGGTCTTATATGAGTGAACAACATCCAAAGCTTGTGGAGACCAAATGCTGCCATAAGTGGTGAAGGGTGTGTCCTTTTCTAGGGAAATTCACACACCATGGACTAGCATAGCTAGTTTCCAATCACCAAAGGTATGCATGTATCAAACCCCAGACAAATGTGATAAAGATGTAGGGGAGATACTTCAGGTGTTGATGGCTAAAGAAACACTTAATATGGCATGCATCAAAGGCAAAGTATCATGCAAATGAGTTCAATAAAATGCACATCAAAATGGCTTTTTCATACACACATGTGTGAATGCAAACCGAGTCATGCACCATCAGGCATATGATGCAATTGCACAAGCAAAGCGTACACCATGCAAGTCATGTTTGTCGTTTGACTCATTGGGTTGATCGGGGTGGTCAACCCAATACATCATAGCTAATGGGTCAGTTGAGTCTGAGGCAGGCGATTGGACCCAAGTATTAGGTTGACGGGGCAATGTTTGTCGGTCGAATCCAAGTGTTCAGTAAACTGGTTCAGGGCCCAAGTGGTCAGTTGACCAAAACAGGGCAGCCACTCGGACCAACATGACACATGCAACATGAATTATGCAAAGACACTCATCTTGATAAGGCATATAAAGTAATACAGATGCTAATGCTCGATAGTTAGCCGTACCTGTCATAGAAATCTCGCACTGGAACTTAGGTATTAAAACATGGATGCGTGACATAGCTACATCGGGCCTTAGCATACGATGTGGGGAATTTCACCCTTCAATTTCTTGAAAAAAAATTGTACCACAAGTTTTAGGATCAACTAGCTACAAAGGTTTTTTTTCATCATACAAATATCAAATGTTCCAACTCCTTAGAACTCTAAAACTAAGAGAAATAGAGATTCCTACTATTTAGGGTTGGGCTAAGGCTTTTGTAGAGATTTATCCATGAGAGTTCCCTTCCTTAGTGTTCTTCTATAAGAAAATAATAACCTAGCTCTGATCATTCTCTACCACAATCTTAAGGCTAGATAACGAAATGAATACACAAAGTAAATAGTGTATCACCTACGCGATGTTTGATGACATCCTTGGTTTTAAGGATGAAGCACTCATCAATTAGAAGAGTACATCCTCTCTCCTCATCCCCCTATGTATGAGAGGAAGCTCTCCCTATGTAGGAGATGATGATTTCTTCCCTTCTCCAAAGTTGAGTAGAAGCTCTCCTTTTCTAAAGTTGATGCACTGCCTTCCTACTACTTGATGTCTCCCCCAAACTCCTTGACCCTCTTCTGGAGATTAGTTGAGGAAAAAGAAGAAGAAGGTGCGAAAGACTGATTTTATAAATGAAGAAAATAGAAGAAATAAGAAGTTGTTCTTCCCTTTCAGACCTCCTACCAAACCTCACTCTCTTCTTGGAAAACACAGGAAGAAAAAGACAAAGCAAGAAGCGCTCTCAATGGAGGAAAAAAATAAAAATAGAAAAAATAGAAATGAAGAAGAAGAAGAAGAAGAAGAAGAAGAAGAAGAAGAAGAAGAAGAAGCTTTTCTTCACTTAAGCTCTCCTCCTCCAAAAATCTCTTCTCCTATCCCTAGAGCTCTCTTTGTTTGAATAGAATGGAGGAACCCCCTTCAAATGAACCTTTTTTTCATATCTCTTATGTCCAGACATAAGCCCAGCCTACACTGTTTCCTGCTAATATTTTGCTCACAATAGTTAGTATATTTGATTTTTCTCAAGGAAATAGTATATTCCCTTTCTAACACTTTTTGATCACTTGCACAAGTTACATAGGGACCATACAAGAGCTTCCTCTATTGTTCTACTTCATTTGAGTTCAAACAGTGTGACTAAGCAAATTTGGCAAAAGAGATTGGGGTTTGGTGCATATGCACTCGTTTACTTTTCTTGCACTCTTATTTCGCTGTTCATGTGTTGATGAGAAGTGCATATACACCTCTTTATCTTTTTGGAGTGATTGAATGCTTCTTTTTGCATATGTGATAGTTGGGGGAGCAAAAGTTCCCCCCTTCTCTTGGGAGGGACCATTTGTCGTTGAAAAGGTCTACACATGAGGAGTCTACTAATTAGTGGACTTCTAGGGCGAAAGTCCCATGTTACCAATAAATGGACGATATCTAAAAACCTATTATGCAACCTGATGTCGCTTGCTTTCGCTTAATTTAAAACTTTGAAACTTTGATTGTTTTCGGGTTATCTATGTGGCCAAATGTCTATGACCGAGTCCAAATTTTGTAATTAACCTCAATATAATGAAAATTTTGAGAAAAAATTTTAAACTTCAAATTTTCTCCTTTCCACTTTTGAGTATAATGTTCCACGAAAATTTAAACAAAATTCATTTATAAATAAATAATTCATTTCACTAAAATAAGCTAAATTCACTTCAATAAATACTTTGTTTTGTTCTTGTTCATGCCAAGTTTCAGTCCACTGACGTTTTTCCTGTTATCTGCAGAAAAATGTCGGGAAAGTGGCTGGTCTTTGCTTTCAAGGATAGCTGGAGCCTCGCACTAAATGAGGAGATGGCGTCGCAGAGCGGTACCATAGACTTCAACATGGACTTTAACCAGGTCGACATGGACTACGAAGGTCCTCTCATGAATGTAGTTAGTTGCAGGGAGAAAGAGGGATTGCCTTCACTGCTGAGGGTGACCGCCAAAGATAATGCATCACACTAAGGCAAGAACGTGATAATAGAGCAAGATCCGATGGAAGGGCTCAGCCGTCCCTCAATGGTAGCTACAGCAGCTCAAGGCTTAGTAGCCGCCAATAACGAACGAATGCCAGGTGCTTCGCTTCATAGGATGCAACGCAGGAACGCTAGCCGCAAGAGGCAGAGGGCTTTTCTACGAGAAGAATGCAGACGTCAGAGAGAGGCAAACAACTTAATCACCCCTATTTCCTGAGGGGCATATTTATGATCCAGACATGAAAGAGACTTCTGCTAGCCTACCCACCACAGAGGAAGAACCAGGGTTCGTGACAGAGCCAGAGACACCTTCAGCTTCAGATATTTTATGCAAGGGTTGCTCGACGTGAAACGTTGAGATACCTGCAGGGACATCAGCTACAGGGGCGTTTGTAGAATGCCTAGATTGCAATGTTCTACATTTACAACATTTCAGTACATTGGAAGAGTATACGTCCACTACCGGTCCACTACCGATGGGTCTCAGACTTCAGATTTTATGATGGATGAGCCATACGTCCCACCCACTGGGGACAGATCAGTATATACCATGGAGCCCAGGGTCGTACATCCCGCTAGATGTCGAGTCTTGTGTTCCAGATCAACCAGCACTAGTTTGGGTTCCTGTCAATGTTCAGAGGGAGGAACACCCGCGACAGCTACCGACTCCTAGTACGATGGAGTACTACAAAATAAGCAAAGTAAATAAAAGAGAATTTGAATTTTACGAAGAAGTCCAGGGAAAATTAATCAACATACTTGGAAGATTAGAACTGTATACCAGAGTCTTCTCAGAGATTGACGAACAAAGTATTCTTGATTGCATTTTTTACCTAAGGGACAGAGGTCGAACAGGTTTACTTATGGAAATGACCTATTCCGTGCCAAGGAAATGGATACAAGGAAAAGGGAGGATTACTATCTAGTGTGGCTGCTGCTACAACTTCACAAATGATAGATAGAGGAGTCCGCCTGGGATCCTCAGACAAGATCAAGTAGATCCACTACCACCAACAATAAAGTGGATGATCAAAAGAATGGTCAGATGGAGCATACTGTCTGCTACCTACATCCCAAATATATGCATCATCAACATATCTGATGAGGGAGACTGCATACCTCCTCACATTGCTCATCATGATTTTATAAGACCCTTCTGCACGATCTCATTTCTGAGCAAGAGCAATATATACAATATATTATTTGGGGAAGTGATTGACATTGTCGGCTCTGGCGAGTTCAAAGGAACTGTAGAGATTCTGCTGCCAATTCGTTTATTTTTGATTCTGAAAGGAAATGGGACAGATGTCGCCAAACATTGCATTCCAGGGGTAGGACACCGTAGGGTGTCCGTGACCTTCCGTAGGATGGACGACAGCAAAATACCATATGGATTTCAGCAAGACCTGGAACGGGAAGAGCTACTGCCATACGAGCTATGAGAGGGTTGTACCTCTAAGTACATGCAAAGGGAATTCTTATCCTACCTGGAGCATGGCTTAAAAAGTCTGCTCGATCAGGAGCTCGTCGTACCTGATACAGAGGGTCAGAGGGTTCACTTTCCTTTTTTATAGCAACATGATATGTATCTGATATATTCAGCCTACAATGTATTCATGGCATGCGATGATCTGGATGTACTTCAACATGGACTATATATTGTATCTTTTTAGGCGTTAGCCTATGTTTGATCTGTGACATTTTTATTGAAGCAGATTAATGAAAATTTCACTCAGAAATGCGTCATTTTGTCAGTTGTCTTTTTGTGCGATGGATGGAAGCCACGAACCACGCGTTGGTTCAGAATTTTAATGAACGAAGAACAAAACAACAAACCTTTAACAAAAAATTTTTCTTTTTATAAACAAAAAAAAAAAATTTATTTTAAAAATCAACCAATTAAAATTAAAATTTTAAAGACATGTTTTTGAAAAATTAAAAGTGATAAAAACAACAAAAAAATAAAATGAATCTGTTGAGTGGATTCTCTCGTTCCATGACTTGGTTCCACCAAATTGAACTCATAGCCCACTCAATTGGCCACAATTTGTGTTGAATAACACCCCCATACATCAAACATAACCTTCAATTGGCCTTGGTGAGGCCTCAATTTCATTTGATTTCAACCTATGTCCAAAAGGACCAAATTTGCCCCAAATTGGCCATGTCTCAAAATCTCACCAAATTGATGGCATTAGCCCCAAAATTTCCACTCCATCCCTTCAGAAAAAATCTTTAAAACATATCTCTTGATTATTTGAACCGTTCAATTTGGACTTAGCCCAAGACTAGCCCAACCTAGACCCATGTCTAGCCTAACATTCCCAAATTGACTAAATTTCTAAAATCCCTTAAATTGACCGACCAATTGAACACAAAATCACTTCAACCCTTCACCAAAAATCTTCAGAACAATCATCTACACAATGTTGATCAATCAATTGGGTCAATTGACATGGCTAACATAGCCTAAACCCAAGCTTTGATCACTTGAACCCACAATGAATCCATGCATTAAAGATGGCCTAACTACCCAAAGTCACCAAATTAATGACTCCACAGCCATTAGTTGGACCCTAGTGACCAGCCTAAACCTCTTAAAACCACCTAAACTAAGACATGGATCAAAGATCCCCTAAATTAAGGGATTTCATGCCATATTTTCTTAAGCTTAGGATATTTTTGCCAAACTAAAGCCTAAACACATTAAGTTGTTGTGACACATTTCCCTGGCTCACCTGACCTCCCTAACCACCTCCCCTAGCCGGCGGGCCAGCCTAGTGGCCAAAAAATTGCCAAATCAAGAGCCACCCCCATGGAGCTTCACCTAAGCCCAATTCAAAACTAGAGGCCACATCATCCAAATTGACGCTTAGAGCTTCTCTGACCTCCACCTAGGTAGCACATTTCACCCCCCAATTGGCCATGGCAGCAAAATAACGGCATATTGATAAAAACATCCATGGAGGGAGAGCTGAAAATTCCTCTAAGAGACTTCCCCAAATTGATCCCAAAGCCTCTTTGAGACCTCCTCAGTGCAACCCAACCACCACATTGCCTTGAATCCCCTTGTTGAAGCCCAATTTTTTAGCTCAAAACCTTGTCGAAGACAGGACAAAGCTCTCCACACCTCTAAACTCCACCAAACTCAAATTAAACTCACCCACACCTTCACCACATTGAGAGAAGCCAAAACCCTATCAAATCTACCATCCACTGAGCCCCTAACATAGCTCTAGACCAACACCTGAAATCAGCCTTGGTCGAATTTGGGTCTAGGCATTTCACCAAGACCAGAGGCTCAATCCCTAGCCTCCTTAGACCCCAACGAACGTGCCAAGAACCTTTGATTAAAGCTTCACTTCTCAGAGCCAAGGTATAAAACCTCTTCTCCTCCCGAGCCTATTTTGAGTCTCCATTTAATTATGCTTAATTTAATTGCATGATTACCATATGGATATGTTCTTCTCACTTAGACCAGCCATCAAACCCGAGGTGATTTGGTTAAGTCTAGGCTGAGATCTTAGAGTTTTAGTGTGAACGGTCATGGGATCACTCTATCGGGGACTATGACGGGGAGCCGTCTGATCGCGCGTGTATTAGATGGATGGAGGAGATCGAGCCGGACAGCGCTTCCTTACTTGAACCGCGGGCCGATTCAGTGTTGAGGTGGACAACAACGTCAAACGGGAGCGCGCCGCTTGGAGCTTCGGAGTTGCCGTAGGTTGATGTGGCACCAGGCGTTTAAATAGATAAATAAGGATTTAAAAAAATTAGAAAATGACCCCTAACTTTAAAAATTCATATCTTCGTGTAGAAAAATTATAAAAATAAAATAAAAATATCCTCTTGCTCAGTGAACAGAGGACAACAATGTTGAAATGATTTGGGGTCCATTTAATGCATACTTTATTTTTAATCAATTAAATACTAATTTGGATGTTTTGATTCTCCATGCATGTAGTAATCTCACCATGACTTAAAATTTTAGCATGTTTTTGCCTCTCTCTTAGGAATCATTCCCTGATTTTTCCAAAGTCAGAGGAGGTCCCTAGACAGAGAATCATATTTTTCAAATTTATGTGCATTATTTACTTAAAATAATCACGAAAATTAGCATGTTGCATAGAAAAATCCAAGAAAATTTTGGAAGGTTTACTATGACCAGAGAACCCTGGGGAAAGTTTCTCATGAGTCAAGTCATTCAAAATACACCTAATATTTACAAACCCTAAATCACTAAGATAATTCATTTTGGAAAAAGAAACAACAAAAAATACAAACTACAAAATGACTTGATTTTTGATCTCCACTATTTTTTAGGATCCAGAGAACTCACCATAAAAATTTCAAAGCATTTTGAGTTCATTCGGTAATGTAAGTTGATTTTTAAAGATAAATAACATTTTTGGCACTTAAATGGTCTTTAAAAATCAAAATATAAAAAAAACTCATAAAACTGGGTTTTTTGAGTTCTCTGCGATTAGGGGTATTTTCTAAAAATAAAATGGTATTTAAAAAAAACTTCATTTTTTAAACATATTTTAAATATTTAAATAATTAAAAATCCATAAAAATCACAAAAATAATAAAATTCATGGAAATGTTCTAAATTACTTCCTAAGCACTTAGGAACAATTAGAATATTTTTCCTGATTTTCTAAATAAAGATATTGAATTTCAAAGCTTAAAAATAACTTTTTTTAAAAGCTAAAACAAAGTTTCCACTGAAATAATTCCAATAAATCAAAGAAAAATAAAAAAATATTAAATTTACACCTCTGAGTTCTCTAACCTTAGAGAGATTTTTCAAAAATAGAAAACTTAACTTTCACCATTTAAACTATTTTATTTTTATTAAATTGCCCAGAAATTAAAATAATTCTAATAAATCACAGAAAATTCAAAAAATTATGAAATTTGATCCAAAAGCTTATCTAGACTAAGTATACCTCCAATAAATATTTCAAGGGATTATAATTTACCTTGGTCAAGTTAGGAATTTTCTTTAAAAAATCCTATTTTTGCATGAAAATAATTATAAAATTTTGAAAAATCATATTTTCTCCTCTAATGTCTTAATTGACCTATGAATGAGGTAGGATAAAAATTTCAAAGTCATTTGAATTGAATTTGACAAATTATGAAGTGTTAGAACCTTAGGAGCAAATGTGTAATTTTGAAAATTTAGCCTTAATTAACATTTAGGCTTAAGTCAAGGGGGGAAATGGGTAACCTCTGATCTTAATCAATTTATTTGATACTTGAAACACAAGGGGTTAATTGGTAGAAACCAATCTCACCTTCCTCATTAAAAAGATAAGTTAATAAATTTCTAAATTATTAAAATTTGGAAGTTTATTGAAATTAAATGATCTTGGACTTAGGGGTATGAATTTTAAAGTCACTAATTAATCAATTTAATACCCCTATTTTGATGTTCAAATAAAATTCAAATCATGAATCATGACCACTTAAAGCCTAACCTTTTCTAAACTAATTAAGACACTCACCTAGGTCTTAAGGGCTGAGTGGTGACTTAGGACAAAACAAAATTGACTAAATGAGGATTAGAGAAATAAACATAATTAAATCAAACATCCTTGAAACACCACTAAGCCCAATTAGGATTATAAATTTGGCTAAGTGTTCAAATTACACTAACTTCCCCTTCAAGGGAATTCACTCACATAATTTTCAAATTAAATGATAAAGGATAATTAACCTATTCTTAGGGGTAATTGAGACATTAGTGTTCACTGAGCATTAAGGGTATTTATAAGATGAATTATTAAGCAAAATAATAAGTTTAAAAGAACTCGGGATTTTCTACCAGGCAGCGAGAGAGTCGCATGGATCTGCTTCTTTCTCTAGATTTGTTGGATACCTCGGAGATCTACTAAACTTAATATGTTTTGCTTGACAAAATCATCCTTAATTAAACTTCTAAGCACCCACCAAGATATGACCTAGGGTTCTAGGGTTAGATTGACCTAGGGTTAGATAGGTTGTCAAAATTTTACCTCCTTGTTTCATAAAATTTGCCTTAACATGCCTTTTAAGTTTCAGGTGGTGGAACGAGAAGACTCGTCAGGTACGCTTCTACAGTTTTCATCGTTATCTTTCTTTTACTTTTATACTATAATTTTATACCTACAAATTTACATGTTAAACAACGACGCCACCCTGTATGAAAACTAAAACTATTATGATAGTCATAAAACCAAAACTAAAAATAAAACTAAAATCAACCAAGATAAAATTCATATCCACAACATTCAAAATATAAAACAACTCAAAATTTAATCACATACATCACCCAAAACTACAACTTCAACTAAATTAAGCATCTCTATCGAATGATCGGGAATTCCTCGGAGGAGGTAACCTACGGTTGCTAACAAGATTTCCCACAGACTAAATGGGATAATGGAACGCATTAAGTTGAGTTTAGTAAATTCATTTGGACTAAGTGAATCCAATAGAAAATAGTGGTGCCGGAACGAGGGAACCATAGGATCCTAACCGCTGTCTCTCTAATCAACTTTAATATGCCCCCATAAAATTTAAAGAACTTCAACAATAGGGCCACATGATTTAACATCATAACTTGACACACTAGAAAACTCAAACTGTCGCAGCAAGGATCTTGGAGCTAGCATGGTGGGCAGTACGGCCATCTTTAACAGCAAAACATGTATTCCCCATCTAAACCAATCTTCTTTCCTTGGATATAAACAACAAAGCCATAGGACTTCGAGGTTGTTTGCTTATGTAACGTAAATCCTCACCTTATCTTTAAGCATTTGTATGGCCCTGCTATACAATATAAGCCCTAACTCATCTTAATATTCTGAGGTCGTCGTTCATCATGACTTAAATCCTCACATCTTCTAGGCTATTTGTGTGATCGTTTCACACGAATGTAAGTCCTAACTAATAAAATTGGCAGAATAAAACACCTAAAAATTTCTCCTCAAATCTGAAGTCAAACACTAGGATAGCTTGGGAAGTCACCGAGGTTCCCCTCTGGATCCATGACATCCCCTTGTTCTTCCTCCTTTGGACTCTACAACAAAATGTTCCAAATTTGGACCAATCCCCTTTCAATCTTACGCTTTGAAATTCCTTGAAGATAATATTTCTTAATTTTTATCGAGAGTCTTCTTTGGTGACTTTGGTCATTGTGACTTTGGTCATTCAAGATGTAATTAACTATAAGGGCTTGCCCTTATAGGAAGCATGTCTGAACCCAGCTTAAAGTAAACCCTATTTAATTCTTTATATAAAATAGAGAAACTTGTCGGTAAATAAAAAGGTTTTGCAGACCAAATTAATGTCATATATTCCTTAGTTTATTTGATTGAGCCTCATCCTCAAGTCTTGTGTTTATCCTTCGGGATAGGTACAGGATTTGAGGTACAGTGCTCTTTCATTTAAACTATGAAAAATATGGGGAACTAGATATATATGTAAATTAAAACGTCCTTCCAAAGTGGGCGATAGAATTTTAATTTCGGTGACCGACAGCTTCTTATGGGCAACTCCTCCAACCAAAAATAGCGCCGACACTCACTTATGAATTATATGGGTAAAGACCCTTGGGGACAACTTAACTTAATTGAGGAATTTAATTAACTACATTTTTAAAGAAAGGGCTTATAGTGTTTTGAAAGGTTTTAAATTAATTATAGGTTATTTTCTAAACCTCATTAGACAAAATTTTGATTAAGTCTGCTCATTATTAAGCCCTTTAAAATTTAATGGGTGGATTTATAATTTTAAGAAAAAAGATCTTTTTTCGTTTAGTATTCATATTCTTAATCCTTATCATGAATTATAAATCATTTCAAAACTATTAATTGGGGGCTTCAAATCAGTGATTTATGATCTTCCAAATCAAACCCCTCACCTTAGTATCTCCCTATTTAAATATTCTTCTAAATTTCATTAATTTTGAAAAATTACAAATTTAACCTTTATGAAATTCAAAGTGACGTTGGTTCTTACCACTTATACATTTTTATGTTTCAATCATCAAGACATGTTATTTTAAGATCATTTATTGCCCATTTACGCTCTTGGTTAGGCTTAAATATTAATTAAGCTCAAAATTCCAAAAAAACACTTTTGCCCCTAGGGTCTTAGTACCCAATAATTCATTAAATTAGACTCAAATGACCTGAAAAATTTTATGTTATCTCACTTATGGGTTGATTAAAACATCAGAGGAGAAAATATGATTTTTTTGAATTTATTTAATTTTATAATTATTTTTAATGTAAAATTAGGGATTTTCAATGAAAATTGAATAACTCAATCAAAATAAGACTTCTGGCCTTGAGAAAATTATTGGAAGTTTATCTAGTTCAGAGGACCACTTGACTAATTTTTATGATTTTTAAAAACTTAATTTAATTATTAAAATTATTTGTTGGTTTTGAGTATTAATTAAATATAAAATAATATTTAAATGGAAAAATAATTTTTATATTTTTATTAAATCTCTCTAAGACCAGGGAAACTAAAGAAATAAATTTCATATTTTTGTGATTTATATTTTAATTATTAGCATTATTTTAGTGTAAAATTAGAGAAAATTCATTTTTAAGACTTTTAAAATCAATATCTTGACAAAGACAATTAAGAAAATTATTTTAATTAGTTTTAGATAATCAGTAAGCCAAATGTGATATTTTAGTATGTTTTTAAAATTTTTTGATTTTTATGATTTTTAATAAATTTTAATTAATTTAAATGCTTAAAATAGATCAAAAAATGAAGTATTTATTTTAATTCCAATTTTTTTTCTTTAGTTTCCTTTGATCATAAGGAGCTCCCCAAAACCAATTTGGTGATTTTTTTAAATTGTATTTTAATTATTATAATTATTTTAATGCCAAAAATGTCATTTCACTTAATTAGTCCATTTGAGTGGTCAAATTAACTCCAATTGACTTGAAATTTTTATGAGGGGCTCTTTTAACACTAAATTACAGTGTGGAATAGTTTTATGTAATTTATATTTATAATTATTTCAAATTAATTTTTTTTCATTTTTAAGGTTGGTGATAATTAGGGTTATTTTAAATGAATTTAACTAAGTTTATAATTTTCCTAGGATCTCTGACCACAGTGAACCCAACAAAATAAGTTTTATATTTTTCTGATGAGTTTCTTAATTATCATAACTTTTATATCAAAATAGAGAAAATTAACTTGAAAATTAGATATTAAGGCCTTGAGATCTCTCCTAACCTTAAAAATATCAGAAAGAGCATCCTAATGACATGTAGAATAAAAGCCCCAAAGCTCAAGTCATGGTGAAAAGTTTATGCAAATGGAGGGTTATAATAAGTAAAACCTCATTTAATTAATTAAAAATAATATATGCATCAAATAAACTTGAAAATGTTTCCACATTGTTCTCCTCTCTTCACTGTGCAACAAGGTATTTTTATTTTATTTTTTTGATTTTTCTACACAAAGTTATGCATTTTTAAAGTTTTGGGAATTAAATAAATAAGAAAAATCCCCTAATTTTCTACTTATCCGTGTTAGCCTCGTACGCGTCCAAGAGACGCGTGTCGCTGAGGGACTGGGCATTTTTGTTCGCGTCAGCTCTCCCTTTTCAAACCATAGCTCTATTCGGCTCGATTAGGACTATCCAAGTGATACACGCTCGATTCGATGGTCATCGTCCCCAACAAATCAAGCCCGCAAACCGTCCATTTTCTAGGGTTAATATCTCACTCGATTCTCAAGTAAATCAAGTGTGGCTTGTTTCTATAAACTTTTCTGGACTAGTAGAACATATCCATAGGGTTAATTGAACCTTAAATCAACTCTATACAAATGGAGAATCAAGTGAAGCTAAGTTTAGGGTTAACTTTCAATACTTTGGTCCAAAAGGGGAATACTCGATTGGATGCTTGTGGAAGCTTCGTGGGGGTCCCAAGAGCCTAAGGATGGAGCCTCAAGTCGTGGTGATTCTCTTAGATATGATTTTGACCAAAGTTGATTTGGGGTGTTAGTCAAAGTTTACCTTAGGGTGCTCTGGTGATGGGGCTTTTGTGGGGGATCTTCTTCTCTAGATGTGGGGATGGTGTGGGTACAATTAATTTGGATTTGGCGGAGATTTTGTGAGTGTCCTATTTTGGCCTCAAATTAGGGTTAGAAAATTGGCCTTGTTCAGTGGAGGAGAGGGTAGGAAAATGATTGCATTGCACTTAGGAGGCCTTGAAGGAGCTCTGAATGTAATTTGGTAGAGTCTCCCTAAGGAATTTTAAGCTCTCCTCCTTTGGCCATGGAGGGGGGGGGGGGTTTATATAGTGGGCGGGAGGGAGGCACAGCCACCAGGGGCAATTGGAGGGTGTCGTAAGTTGCTCATCGGGATGCCAACAATGTCCAAAAATCAAATTGGGATGAGCCAACTTGGATGGGTTAAATTTTGTGTTTTGGTCATGATGGAGCTTTTGATTTTGTGTTTTCCGGCCAACAAGGTGGCTGGCCGGCCAGGGAGGGGTCACCATCCAACTCAGGGAGGTCAGGGCTTAGTCTTGGTGAAGTCAATTAGAGTTGGCCATGTGTAAAGGTGTGGGATTGAAATAGTATGGGAAAAGGGCCATTTTGGGTCAAATTGGGTCAAGGCATGGTTTGGTTTGGGTTCAGCCACCAAGGTTGGTCTTGAGCTGGAGAGGATCAGATGGGTCGACTAAATTGGTGTGGAGAGGTCCCCATTCAACTGATTTGGTTAAGTATGAGTTTTAGAGGAATCATTAAAAAGTTTAAAAACCTTTTCAAAGAAGTTTGAAAGTGGTTTGTTCTCCTGCCATTAATAGTTTGATGATGTGGCAAGACTCTCATGGCTTTCTTATGGCTTGGGGTGGCTTCATGGCTTGCATGTGACTTGGCTAATTTTCATGAGAAGGTATTTTAGATTTATTTGGTATTTTTGGTAAAGTTTGGCTAGATGCTTCATTTGGAATGCTTTGATTTTGGATTTAGAACTTTAGGAGTGATTTTGATTGAATGGATGATGAAGGAAAGAGTTGTCATATGGGCTTTGGATTTGGGCCTTTGGAATTATATGTGGTGGGCTTGGGCTTTTAAAATGGAAATTGAGTTTGGGCTAAAATTTGGGCTATTTGAATGTTGAGTTTGGTGTAGGAATATGTCATGAAGGATTTGGCAAAATTTCAAGTGATTTTGAGTTGAATTGATGGATTAATTTGTGGATTTAGGCATATGGTCAAAATTGGGCCTTTTTTATTTAGGTGAAATTAGGCTTACAATTGGAACAAATTGGGCCTAAATTTTGTTTAGAATAGGATTGGAGATGCTGAATTTTGATTTGTAATTGAAATTGGACAAGAATGGGGTCAATTGGGCTAAGATTTGGGCTAATTTGGGGATATTTGGACCTTTAAGGGCAAATTGGGGCTTTTGGTCACATAGAGTCAAATTGATGATAAAAAATTTAAATTGGGAATATTTGGGATGATTTTGGAGTTTTTTAGAATTTTTGGAATTTTTAGAAGGTTTAGGTCATGAGGGTATTTTGATCATTTTGGGTATTTTGGGAATTTGGTAATTTTTATAAATTTTGATCAATTTAGGTAGTGGTGGGGGGTTTGAGATGATTTTTGAGTAAATTTGGGTATTTTGGGTAATTTTGGGATTTTTGCCAAAGATTGGGGTTGTAGTGGTATTTTGGTAATTTTATGATTTTGGGCCAAAATGGGCCAACAAGCCATGAAGTCATACTAAACCAATAGGAACCATATAAGAACTCATTTTGGATGCTCAATGTGATGATTCTAACCCTCTTAGACAAAGACTAGGGGTAGAGGGTCATCCACTTGAGCTTTCCAAAAGGAGTCATGAGATCGATATAAGAGTCATAGGGTTTAGGGTATGTGAGAGAATGTAGTGTGTCTAAGTTAGCCCCACCAGAACCAGATTACATAATGTTAGTTCTAAGGTCTGACCATCCTATGGGGGACTCCACTTGAGCTCCTTCATATTGACCCTACTTACTAAGTGTTAGAGGTCACGACCAATATGTGGAACTTTAGGTTGAACAAAGAGGGGTTTAGATATTCTAATGGTGAGGGTTCTTTTCTAGTCCTGATAGTCCTATGGCTAGACCTTATGCTACTAAAGAGGAAAAACTAGACCTCAACCAAAAATGAGGTCAACACTCACTTCCATAGATTCATCTTGAATTATATCCTCATTTTGATATTCTATGTATTCCTTTTTAAATTCTCTTTCAAAAGTTTTCTTGAAACATTCATGGCTTAAATATTCATTAATATCCATTTTGAAGCAATTAATCTCTTACACTTTTGCAGGGTATCTCATTTATTTTTCAATATTAAATGTAACCTCTTGATCACTAACTCTCATAGTTAGTTCTCCTTTCTCCACATCTATCAAAGCTCTTCCAGTGGCTAGGAATGTTCTTCTTAAATTTTAGGAATTTATTTATCTTCCTCCATATCTAATACAATAAAGTCCACAGGAAAGATAAATTTATCAATTTTTACCAAAACATCTTTTATAACTCCTTTAGGATCGGTAATTGAACGATCAGCTAACTGCAGAGTTACAGTTGTAGGTGAAATATCTCCTAAGCCCAACTTTGTAAAAATTCATAACGACATAAGATTCATACTGACTCCTAAATCACATAAAGCTTTTCTATAAAATCGTTCGCCAATAGCACAAGGAATTGTAAAACTTCCAAGATCTTTAAGTTTTTCATGAAGCTTTTTCTGAATTATAGCGTTACACTCTTCGCTGAGTGCAACAGTCTCATTATCTATAAACTTCCTATTCTTATTAAGTATAACCTTCATAAACTTCACATAGATTGACATTTGTTCCAAAGCTTCAACAAATGGAATGTTTATTGTTAATTTTTCAAAATTTCCAAAAATTTTTAAAATTGATTATCTTTATGTTTGTGCTTCAATCTTTAAGGAAATGGAGGTGGTAGTCTTTCTACAGTGATTTTCATTGGCTTAATAGGATTTTCTGACTCAAAATGAAAATTTTTACCAGATTTTTCATTTCTCACCTCATCTTTTTCTAATTCAACTTCTTGTTAAACTCTATTTTCTAATTTTTTTCCACTTCTTAGTTGAATAGCTTTAATTTACTTTTTGTTCTTATCTTTAGGATTTACTTCAACATTACTAGGCAATCTTCCTTGAGGTCTATTGCTAAGTGCAGAGGCAATACATCCCAATTGATTTTCCATGTTTCTGATAGTAGCTCCTTGACTTTGTAATTGACTACCCATCTACAATATCAATTCTTCCATTGATAACTTTT